>NC_134568.1:151553065-151638065 GCF_050947875.1 Dermacentor variabilis | reverse complement strand
GAGTCTGATGCGGTGTAGTCATGAATACTCTCATCTATTGAGGCCTCGCGGCATGTAAAAGCTGTATAGCGGTTCATACTCGTGGCATGAATCTGTCCAAAGGGATCGCTGGAGGCGCCAAGCGTGTGCCGATACCAGTGTCGCTGCGTCTTTTCGCGGGAGAGGTATCTGGACCATTTCTCTCAAAGTGTCGTGTCCAGCTTTGGCAGCGTGGTCAGCCTGGACGTTGTCTCGTATTGCACTGTGGGTTGGTAACCACTGCAGCACAACGCTGTGATACAGTTCGCAGGCTTTGCTACATAGGTGTTTGATGTCTATTACGAGTTTAGCATCCATCATAGTTCTTTCGCGCGACGTCTCCGAATGACCTTGATTAAAATCATTCTGTTGCCTACTGATGGCTGTTTGGTGGAACTGCTTCCCACTGTGTGTTCTCTGTGATCGAAAAATAACATGGGGCATCATCTGAAAGATCCATATAGTGTCAATCCAGTTGGAAACAAGCAGCGTAAAGAGAAAGTATGATAGAGAGAAGGAATCCCAGAGACGTTAACCGGGAATTGCTTATTGTTTCTACTCTACAGTGTAGAAGGATAAGAGATGGCGAAGATTCGCTCAAAAGTGTTTGTCTGTAGCAGCATACTGTTTCCACTTAGAGTGCAGAGTGGGACTCTGCGAAAAATGCACAAATATAGAAACCATATAGCTAACGTTCTTTTTGTCCCAAGTCGGTAACGATATTACGTGCCAATGCACTTAGGTACTGTTAATATGATCTTAAGTTTTTACGACATAGGACTGCAAGGTGGGATTAGATTTGTTGACCGAGCATAGCGGTTCGCACAGGAAGGAGCAGATAAAAATCGGTGTTGGGCCTTTTTCACTCTCACTTGTGGGCGCTTACAATCAGCCCGGCGGGCAAAACCTACCTTGCGCCACGGTGGAGAACATCCTGCAACCTTCGGGCTGCATATCCCGTCACAGGACGCTGTTCCGCGTGCTTTTGGCCTTCGCCGAAGGCATCCCCCTTGCCGAGTGCCTCTAACTCCGTCACTTTTCGCGCCCGTGGCGTGTTGACTGCTGCTCTCTCTCTCTCTCTCTCTCTCTCTCTCTCTCTACCCCTTTTCATTCCCTCTCCCCCTTATGCAGTGTTATTGAGGTGTCCTCTGCTGAGAGACAGTTACTGCGCTGCATTTTAGCCTGCTTTCACCTCTTTCCATTAAGAATCTCCTTGGTATGGTAAGTTTGCAAGCACAATATACTAGGACCGGTATTCGCAAAATGTTCTTACGCTTTAGTTCTTCGTAAGCGAAAATTCCAGCCAATCCCCAAGCTGGACACATCATTAACATAAGCTACCAGCCAAATGAATAGAACAGTGACAATTGAGAAGCTCGGTGAACACGGGCATGGGCGATTTTTAGATGTAAATTTAAACAGTTGTTTATGGGAAGTCGAAGATGCATCTACATAAACGAAATTTATGTATCCTAATAACAAGCAACATGTGCAACCACTTACTAAACACGATTCGTGAGAGGACGAAGAAACTGGGGCCGAATTCACAAAGCTTGTCATTCGTAAATGCTCTTTGCCATTAGCTGGTCGCCTTCGTTAATATATGCTTTGCATCAGCATTGGCTGGAATTTGTTTTACGCAGAATTCTAGCTTAAGGGCTTTTCGTGAATACAATTAAGTCCCGATTATATCTGGAACATTTCAAATCGTCGTTTACAACTTGTATGCGTCATTGCGCATTCAGAATCATTTCGATTGATTGTAAAGAGATGACGGAAAGGAAGAAGGAAGGAAGAAAAAAAAGATCTCGGTGGCAAGTTCATGTAAGCTTAGAAAACTTGGGAAATTATCAGCTTCTTCTGTCCGGCGTGTCCTTGGCACATTTTACATAGCCTTGCCAAGGGCACACCTGACAGCAGAGAGAGAGAGAGAGAAAGAGAGATATTCAAATGCCTTCTCTTGAGATTCCTCACCCGAGGCTTGCTTTCTTCAGCTCAGGGAACAACTCAGCAACCGAAATAAGCCGTTTGCATGCGAGCAGCCCCTTGCATTATGTAGACGAACATAGACGCACATAAAGAAAGACAGCCACACATTAAGAAATTGTGAGATAGTGCGCGTTGCTGATGTCCGTGTTTCTTCATTTGTGCGTGTATGTGTGAGCGCATGCGTGTGACTGCGTGTGCGTGTCCCCTTCTAGCTCCGCACGCCGGCTCGTGTTCTCCACAGCGTTCCAGAGGAGCGGTCTGCCCCGGGGGTCTGCGCCACTGCTGAGCGTCACGTCGCGAGCTGCGCAAGTCAGTGGTTCAGGTGCGGCGAAGAATTCGCCAGGAATGCGTTCCTACTCCGAACGATTCTCGCTAGAAAGCTTGGCCGCCTGTGGCATGCGCAACAGCTCCGGAATGCGCGCGCAGCGGTACAGCAGTGGCCATCGCGAGGCGCCTCCTTCGGGGCGGAGGCGCTGTCGCGCGCCCGTTGACTCCAGTAAGCGCGCATTCCGGTGGCCGTGCGCGCGGTTTGCCGTTGTCGCTGTCCTCGTGCCTTGCCTCCCCTCTTCTCTGTTTCGCCGAAAAGGTTGTGCACACGCGCATACCTTGTTGTTCAGCTGCCGCCGTTGGCTGGGAAGCGCCGTTAGCGGAATGGAGGTCGTCGCTGTAGACGCTGGCAGTGACCACTGTGCAGGATGACCCCATGCGGGACATGCGGCACAGGAAAACAAACTTTTGGGGTGACCTGGCGACAGTCAGCGTGCCGATATTCTGTCTCCTATGGCACGGCCCGCTATTAGAGACGCAGGCTCAAATTTGCAGCCCGGTATACGTACCGAAACTTTGTTTTCTGTGTGCGACCGCGTCTGTTATGGGAATGTCTCGCCTTTGCCGACAGAGTAGGCTCGGGATGGTAATCGCGCATTCAGCTTCACGAATAATTGGGGATAAAAAGAAGTGCACGATGAATTATAAATGAAAGAAACAGGAAGATTTAGAAATAGCGCGTCCAAGCGTCTTTACGTAACCAAACCCAACGGCCTTCTTGCGTTCTTTTGTACTCCTTTTGCGTTAATCTGTAGGCCTTCCGACGTTCTCTTTAAATACGTAAGCATTTCTATGCTTACCTAACGAGGAAAACTGTCCGTCCGTTCGTCCGTCCGTCCGTCCGTCCGTCCGTCGCGTAAGAAGTTCGCTTTCAAGATAGCGCCCGCAGCAGTGAATGAATTCGTGCTGCCTCTCGTTTAAGCGGCCAGAACACAGCGTTCACGAAGCCATCAGCCCTCGCCGCACTCTGCCGACATCGCGGACCACTTTCATATATATATAGAGGCCCGTGCGTATGTCTTCGACGCGAACTACAAGCGGCGAGAGCAAAGCTAGCGCACACGAAGCGATCAGCAGTCGGCGGTCACCGTGCCCATCGCAGATCACAGATGGCTAGATCGAGTTTCATAATATTGATAATGACACCGGGCTACGTGGAGATGAGCAATTCCTACAATGCTTACGCATACTTAGACAACTCCCAGATGAGTTTCTACGTGAATTTTTGTTGTACGCCCAGTGGTTTGCATCCCCTAACTTTGGGTGCGCACAACTTAAAGCTCTCTATCGACAAAATGGTAAGAGAAAACCGGAGACTCAAGTTTTAGTTCCATTGCACGACGATCACGCTACCGAAGAAAAATATTCAGGTTTTACATAGCCAGCAGACATTCTTTCTCTGCACTGACAAGCATATCATTGATAATTTTCAAAACTGAAAGAGTAACGAAACTTTCAATCTGTAACTGCAGTTTTATTTAATTCACGAAAACAAAGAGAAAAAAAACCATTGCACTCTGTGAAGATGGAATGGCAGCGAAAGCTGCAACAGTCAGAGCTCTCAAACGAAAAGCTAGCTGCTTTCGCTGCCATTCCATCTTCACAGAGTGGAATGGTTGTCACTTTTTTGCGTTGCGATTCTGGCGTCGTTGCTCGTTCGGAGTTGCCCGAGCTCACGATTTTCGTTTTCGTTCAGCATCGCGCGAACATTCTTCGTCGGTGGTCGTGTCGCGCCGGTGCCGTTTACAATCTCGTTGCTGTTCCCTCCGGCGTTCCTCGTACGCATGTTGTTCTTCGGGTGTACCAACTATACGTGTCCGCCCCGTCGAAAACGCAGCTGTTTTTAAAAAGCACCGATACCTCTTCTGCTTATATACTGCGATAACCTTGACGTCACGCCATTGTTCACGGCGAGTGTTCTAATCTGTTCCGCATTATGACATCTGCGCCGCCTCACTGAACCCGTACGTGATCACACACAAAGCAAAAAATGAAACCCAAAAATCGCTAAGTCCGTTTCTGTTGCCGGACGCCGAAAAAAAAACTAAGGGAGGTCAGTCATATTCAGCTCTCACTGTAAAACTCTGCATGGAGAGAATAGTGTTATGCTTTGTGTTATGTTATGTTAAATAGTGTTATGTTTTGTAGACCCTTCCTTCTACGTGTAATCCTTGCATCTCTATCCTGACATGCAAATTAGCAAACCGAAAATATCCCTTGTTAGCCACGCTGCTGCTTTGCTATTCCGTCTCTTTTATTCTGTCTTACGTGAACATACACGCACGCTGAGCTTGTTTGGCAGATAGCAGAATATTCTCGTCAGGCGTAAGTGGAGCATGGTCTTCACATAACATGTCACACGGTCTTGTGGAATCTGTAACGCTCCTCCTGCTCGTGCCAGTGTCAGGCGGTTACGCTTAACTGTATTGCGTCTTTTTCTTTCTTCGCGCGCGTGCGCAGATAAGTATTAGAGAGGCCTGTAGAGTATAACTGAAGCGCGTCTTTCTTCAACGGAATATGCGTCGCAAGAACCCTGAGATGCCTCAGGTAGGGATAAGACAAGCGGCTGCTTCCTTGAATTCCAGATCCGGCTTAGTAATCCTTGAGAACGCGTTCAGCTCTACAAGCTCGCAGTCGGGCAAAGCTTCCGCTAGCTTTTTGGAAGATCTTATAGCGCGCGTGTTTTCCTGCGTGTCAGTGTTCCAACGGCTCGGCACGTTTTCGATACAGCGTCGGGCGGCGTGCCGCAAGATTTTATGTGTTTGTGCTGTACACTTTCGCTGGTCTCCTGTCGATTGCCTCCACTGGCGGTAATCCCCCCGTTCCATGCTCGGTGGGAGGGAGGCTGTTGTTGTGGCGCCGTTTTTCCCCTCCCGCCCGAACACACGCAGGCGTTTCAGGACAATGGCCACACGCGAGTCGCGTCTCTACGGAAAGTGGTATGCTGGGTAAGTCCATCGACTTGTGTGCCATGCAGGGCTGTTCGAGATGATGCCCCCCCCCCTTTTTTTTTTTTTTACTACGCGCACGCCTTCTTTCGCGCGAGCGCACGCACACCTGTCGCGTCGTCGTTTTGTTTCGTTCATTTCTTTTGCGCTCCTGGGAGCGGCCAGCCCGTCTACCCGCTTCGGCTGTTTGCTCTTGGCTCTTCGCTCACTGTAGCTGGTCGAAACGACGCCCTCTATTCGTGCCGCGTCGTTGAAAACTGCAACAGCTTTTCTGGTCGCCGAGTGCAGTGCTGCTTTCCTTCGGCTTCATACAACAGGTCTAAGTTTCTCTGCGCCTTCTGCATCTATTCACGGTGCACTGCACCTAGGCCTTTCATTCCCCGAGGTGCAGCGGTGCACCCTGCACCCCCGTGCTCGATTGAACGAGGTGCAAGGCAAGGTGCCGCCGCGGTGCACTGCACCCTTGAACCTTGCAGCGAGTGGGTCCAGCCCGGCACCCCCTGCACCTTTTCGTTTGTGGTGCCGTGCACCCTTTTCTGAATCGAACAAACTTTACTTCTCACCAACGCTGCAGATCTTCGTGTAAAAAATAAAAGAGAAAGGTTGCACCAGGAGAGGACATACGAGCTCCATTCTTTGAAGCTTTCTAAGGCTCGCGTATTCTAATCTGAGTATTTAGAATTTACATAACAAAAGTGTAACGGCGCAATGACCAGTGCGCACTGATTTAATATATCCGTCGCAGTTAGGCAAATGCGATGCATTACTGTCGAATTGTCCGCACGTGTTTTGTCTTATTCGTTTCGCAAAGCGAATCGTAAGGACGTGCGGATCCACGCGGGATCTAGAGAAAAAATAAAGATCTAAGGTCAGTGCTAGAACAAAAAAAGACAGTGCACAAAAGTGAAGAAAGGAAGATAAACGCCAACAGAAGGGCGACTCACTTTCGCTTTCATTGCCACTTGAATACATGCGAGCGCACCGTTGAATAATAAATGCATTACCAGAAATACCGGGACTCAGCACCTTTGCGACTGGGAAGCACTTGCTTTTCTTTTGTACTTGCGCTAATCTGCCCCGCTCTAATCTTCCCCACAAGTGGAGCAGGCGGACGGAGAAGTGAATTTAATGCAAATTCGGTCGCCCCGGCCACAAAAATCCGCCTGGCACAACTAATGGTAACGAAAGCGGCTGTTTCCTCCTTCGGGGCTGAATTCCGCCGATGGGTTTTACTCACTCTTGCATGATAAGCGAGACAGAAAGGGACGACCGATAAAAACTAAACGCCTGATCAGAAGCAAGAGAGAAAAGCCGCGGGAGACGAGCAATGAGCAGGACCGGAATTCCTTTCTTATAGGAGCTACAGCCAGCAAACAAAGCGGGAACGAATTCGCATCTCCAGTCGACACTGTTCAGACTCAATTCTGCGAGAAAATAGGCAGTCTAAGGCACTTTAAAAAAGAAAGCGTGTGAAGGTTGAGCAGCTGGGGGGGGGGGGGGAAGAAAACAACAGTGGCCGATTGAGTACGACGAATTCTATATAAAGAAGCTACAAATGCTCGGCTTCAAAGAATTTCAAATCCCGTTTAACTTCGTTTGCAATTGCTTAGGCACCAAGGCACAGGCTCGTAGCACTACATTGTGACATACAGATAGTGAATATGGAACGAGCGCCGAAAAGTCAGTGCAAATTTCTTCTGAGAAGCATCTTGTAACACAATGCCGAATAAACACGTAAGTAAACAAACAAGTGAGAAAGCAATCGATGAAATAAAACAAACGAAAAGGGGAAAAATAAGGATGGCGAGACTTGATCATATTATCGTGCGACCAAATTGTAGCCGACAACGTGAGCTACATTGAGATTGCGCTGCGTTTATTCTGCTGCTCTCATTCGATACTAACTACGGTGCTCCCTGGAGCATCGACCACGCATTCCGCTTTCTGTACATGGCGCGTGCCACCGTGCGAGCTCGAACGTTGCAAATGTGTGTGTACGCAGCAGGCTGGCTAATCACCGCCCATGCCATATTTCTTACACCGCCCCTTTTATCGGTGCTTTTATACTATATATATATATATATATATATATATATATATATACACCTCCCAGTGCCTGTTTTCTTCTGCTCCAGTCATCTCTGCAAGGACTCCTCGCGCGCGACGGGGTGAAGTCAGGAATGTTGCCAGTCCCTCTATTTTACCGTCGTCGTTCTTTCCCTCCAATCTAGCGAGCAGTTGCGTGTGTTGCGCATTACCTACGGTACACCATATAGCGGTGCGTGCCTATAGGTGTCCCCGTTCTTGTGCTGCATCCCCCTCGTTAAGCGCAGCGCCATAACCACTGATCAACCGTGGTGGATGTGACGTTGCTATGCCCTCACCTTCAGCTTACGTCATTCTCTCTATCAGCGACTCATGTAAAGATGCCATTTTGTTGCTGCTCATGACGAGCTGTAAAATACGCTTTCATTGGAAAATCGGCAGCTCTGCATTAAATGTAACGCATGATTGTCTTACTGGACTTTATCAAAAGGCGGATGGAAATGCCGATTTAGCAGTACGTTATCCACGTCTGCAACCATGCACACAATTCGATATTTTTTTTTTTTCGTCTCGTGACGTGGGACTGTCTCGTTTTAATTATACGTTACTTTTAGCGAGATTTGAATCATGAGAAGCGCTCAGGCAGCGTCAGAATAAAGTACTGGTTGAAGCCGTTCAAGTCGTGACAAACTTGTCCAGTGTACGTTCAAATCAATAAAAGGGAACAAACGGCTCCAATGATACGAGAAGTGCAGCTAGCGAAAGGGCCAGCAGTGCACGTTCATGTTTCGGCGCGATTTCCGAAGAATAATTTTCGTATAATTGCAAAAGGGGGCACTCTGGCAATAGCTATACTTCAACCTCGGCAGTTCACCGCGCCGGTATACTTGTAGCCTGACTGAACTATGCGATAAGCGACTGTCCTTAAAAACAACAAAATAGCTTGCAACTTGAGTGTCACGCATGCAGACGGCGAAGCCGACCGGCAGCGAGGACGCGCGCGTCAGCACTTCACCGCGCATTTCTCAGGGATTCTAAAGGAGTTCCCTGAATATTGTCGCATAGATAGCTTGGTGCTGTGGGGAGCGAAATTCAATCAAAACAGGCTTGCGTGTCTTCCCCGACTCCTTTCAAGAAGCGCGCTTAAAAAAAGAACACAAAATACAAAAGGTTGCCTGAGACAGCCAGGAATGTTCATTTCAGCGCGTTAGATCAGCGGGTGAAAACTGAACGCAGGCTTGCGCGCGTGGGTTTTTTTTTTTTTTTTGTTTTGTTTTGACGAGAAATATTGGTCCTGTTCAGCAAAGAAGCGCTGTTATTGTCGGCCGTTTTTCTCGCACCGAGTAAAAGGCATTCGAAAAGAGATCGGGTGAGGTAGCAATTTTGTCAAAGATCTCTTTTTTTCTTCACAGTTTACTAGAGTTGGGAGAACTTGGGAATGTCCCTACGTTTCCACGTTAGGGCGCCATAGAGAAACAAGGACAAATCAAAGGGCGGGAAGGTTAACCAGAGAGGCGTCCGGCTGGGCTACCCTACACAGAGGAAGGGGGGATAAAAATAGAAAGTCTAGGGGCCAGATAGTTCACGTGCACAGTGAAAGCGTGCCTATATTTAAGAGGGTGTCCCAACTACCATGCATCAAGTTCAGTTGAGTTCAACTTTATGTAGAAAACAAAAACACAGCTGCCAAGATAATTGACGAAAAGGCAAATAGTGCCTGACAAAGCGTCAAAAACCTTTCCCGCCAGGTGACACACCACTCAGTGGGGCAAATAATAAAAATTAAAAAGAAAGAAACCTTGAGAGATAAAACAAAACATAAAACACAAATACAGCGAGTTAAACACGTGTTACAGTCATTTAGTGATGCAAAAACCAATTCTTAAACAAGCACATAAAGCAGGCTATAGAAGCAATACACGAAAAAAAATGCACATTCTTAGTAGATGTAAAAAAAACAAAACAAAATAAGCATTTTACATTGCAAGGAAAACACTCATGTTATTGTGTTCATAAGCGGGGGAGGACAAAAGATACGTGGTGATATTTTTATTTTGAACATGTGTATAGACATGTTTTCCACCATCATAGGTATAACGACCGGATTACGGTTTATAATATCCGGTATTGATAGGTTAATTTTTGGGCACCATAATTAGTACGTATTTTCTCCTTCTGATAATTCTTGTGCCGGAAGTCAACGGTGTTCCCTATGGAGATAGCCAGATAAATATGAATCAGGTTCAGTCTTCATTTTGTTATGAATAACAAGGGCTAACTTTCTTTTAAAGACATCACTGATACCTACTATTTGGTGTTTACTGAAGAGTGGCGCGGTGTGACTAAGTTACGATGTCTTTTCAATTACACGTAAAATTCCTTTCTATAATAAGAGCAGGCTCGACAAGTTGGTTTTGGTTGCAGTTGCCCACACTAGAAGTAATTCAAACGGACTTAGAATTAAATATTTAAAGATATGCAAATGTTACGTAGCTGGACAAAACCAAAGAATGTTGTTTGCAGTCGCTTGGAGATACTCAGATTATTTTGTCGCATTCCACCTATGCACATATTTAGTCCTAATTCTTTAATCAACCTCTCAAATATAGTAATTAGATGAAAAGTGTCAATGAGAAAATTGTAGGGCAACATGAAAACATGACACCCATTCCGCTCTGTGAAGAAGGAATGGCAGCGAAAGCTGACGACAGTCAAAGCTCTCAAACGAAAAGCAAAATGCTTTCGCTGCCATTCCATCTACAAAGAGTGGAATGCTTGTCAGTACGGCGTCGTTGCTCGTTCGGAGGTGCCCGGGCTCACGATTGTCGTTTTCGTTCAGCATCGCAGGAACGTTCTTCGTCGGTGGTCGTTTCGTGCCGGCGCCGTTTACGTTACTGTTCCCTCCGGCGCTCCTCGTACGCATGTTTTTCTTCGGGTGTACGAACTATTCATGTCCGCCCCATCGATAACGCAGCTGTTTTTAGCGCCGATACCTCTCCTGCTTATATACTTCTCCTGCTTATGCGTGATAACGTTGACGTCAAGCTACTTTTCACGGCGAGCGTTTTAATCGGTTCCGCTTTTTGACATCTGCGCCGCCGCACTGCACCCGTATGGGTTTGTTAGAAATGGCTAAGTCCGCGTCGTTTGCCGGACGCCGAAAAACCTGCGGTAGGTTAGTCATATACAGCTTTCGTTGTAAAACTCCCGATACAGCTTTCTGTTGTTCAATACATGCTACATAAAAATGCTTTTCCGCGCGTGAAGGAAGCCCGCGATTACACGCGAAATTGCCGCGCGACCGGCCGCTTGAGGCACTTTGCGTGTGTTCGCTGGCTTCTTTCACGCTCGGAAAATACTTTTATGTAGCATGTATTCAGCATAAGAAATAGATTTATATTAGGAAGTTAGCGCCAGCCCTAGGCGGCGCCAGAATGGTACGTTGCACCACACCAGCCGTGGTAGCGCTGTGGCTAAGGTGTTAGGCTGCTGAGCACGAGGTCGCGGAATCGAATCCCGGCCACGGCGGCCGCATTTCGATGGGGGCGAAATGCGAAAACACCCGTGTACTTATATTTAGGTGCACGTTAAAGAGCCCCAGGTGGTCGAAATTTCCGGAGTCCTCCACTACGACGTGCCTCATAATCAGAAAGTGGTTCTGGCACGTAAAATCCCATAACTTAATTTTAATTTAATGGTACGGTGCACCACGAGCGGTCTTTGTATCATTGTATGCTCGTAATTATGGATCAAGAAGGAACGACATTTCGGCGAGTTGGTACTGGTTGAACATTTTGAAGGGGCAGCGCAAGATGACGAAGACAGAAGGCAGGAAGACACAGAACAGCGCAGGACACAGGAAAGGATCAAGGTTGTACACGCGGCTATTGAACGATTCCGCAATGTTCCCAAAAAGCAGTTACGCGAAGCTGCAAAGGGCGGTGCCCGTTAGTGATAACGAGATAAGAATGGACTATACGCTCTCATGGACGCATCTGCCAACAAATCAGCGATATATCGCATTGATTCAGGCACTGTAGCAATGACCAGGCGGCCACTCGAATACAATATCATTTCTTTTTTCGAAGGATATGGCTAAAGGTGCACCTGATGCTTCCATTAAGATGAGAGGCGCGTTATACATATAGACAACGTTAGTACGTCCGAAATACCTGGTTAAGTTGGACTCGTTTTACGCTAAAGTACCTCGTAATTACGCGCTCAAGTTATTATACGTTGGACGGAAAAATTAAGCTATTTTCTGGATAAACGTAACGGGAGGGCCTATTTATTAATGAAAACATATCCATCGCATGTATGCGGTCAACATAAGTGGTCAGGATCCGTTCGCCAACCAGCGTCGAAACGCTGTATGTTCAATACGCATCTGGTTTGGCCAGACGGGCCAGCTGTGGAAGCGGACCAACAAACATAATTATTTGCTCCATGCCTCCAACCTGTTCCAGGCCTTTCGGTTTCGTCTACTCGCAAGCAATTGGCGCAGTAATGCCACCGTTTTCGTGAGCGGCAGACGAAACGACGGCGACTAGTTCTCATATAAATCATGTCTTGAACCGACCAGTTGGTTTCACTTGGCCCATAGCTTGAGCGCTCTCGCATTGTAATGCTATAACGCAATAAGGCGAGAGGCACTACCGCAAGCAAAAAATGTATGCTACTGCTGCGTTAGCCTCAAAGCATGCTAGTTAAAGGTTATGTATGGTAATTAATATGCTTACAAAAATACACTTTACCACATTTATACGAATGGTCACGACAAGGTCATTAAGGAGAGACAGACCTGCTTTGATATATATATATATATATATATATATATATATATATATATATATATATATATATATATATATATATATATATATATATACACACCAGCCCTTCCGAGTCCCGTCAATGCTGCACGAGTCCGCACCTTCATGTAAGCGAAGGTTCAAGCATTTCACATAATTTATTTATAGTTTACCTTGAGATGCACAATTCGATGGCTTCACAGATCACGAGTAAATGGCCGCGAATATATGCATGTCTCTCTTTATACATAACGAGAAATGCACGAGGGATCTGCGGGGTGTGGTACATTGAGGGAGCGGCTTCTTTTCTTTCTCACCCGTAGAAGCCTTCAGTACTACCAATGTTATACGAACGATCACACACGCAATGTTATAAAAAAGTAGAGCACCTCGCATTTCTAGCGGTGTGTCAGTTTTACAGAGAGCCTTTTGCCACCGCTTCTTTTCCTTCTTCACCTGTGCGACCCTTTCTCATTCTATATGCAGCGAACGCAGTGTATGTGTACAGTTCTGAGAAAGTACAGCTATAGAAGCTCGACTTACATCACTGCAAATTGCCGGATAATCTGCGGACATAAAACCAGAGTAGGGTCAGTTGGTATATATACTCGAGACCGAGTCCGAAAAACAGACCGTAAACGGGAGCAAGGAGAAGCACAGCAAGAGCGTTGTATAGGCAAGCCGCAAAATGTCAGTTCGCTTCTTTGTCGATTTCTTACTGGCCGGTTTCACACATGTCACACTCTACTAGAAACGAATGGGCGTCGATTTCCGCCGTGACGACAAAGAATCGGGCTTCTAAACGAAACTTTTGCTCAGTCTTTTCTAAAGCGCTTCCACCGTGTACGTATCACAAACGCGACGTTATAACTTGCAGGTGTAAGAGGTGTGGCACAGCCGATATAGACTAAACGGGCGCGCTGCCTACAGTCGGCGTCACCCTTGCGTGGAGCGCGGGAACGGCTGCCGCCAGCCAGCGACGTCTGGCGGCAGTGGCTAGGCCCGAGCGCGCCTGCCCACGGCCGGAATCGAGCGGCAGCGGCGCGCGTTCTTGCCGCTGCCGCTCGAGTCCGGCCGTGGCCTCCCCCCGTGCCCAGACGCTTTTGATCTCGAGCCCAGCAGCTACCGCCAGACGTCGCTGGCTGGCGGCGGAGCGGCCCGGCGGCAGCCGTTCCCGCGCTCCACGCAAGGGTGACGCCGACTGTACATTTGTGTTTGAGTACAAACTTCCGTAAACACGTAACGCTGGCTCAGGGGCTATGGTGTTGCGCTGCTAAGCACGAGGTCGCGGGATCAAATCCCGGCAGCGGCGGCCGCATTTCGATGGGGTGGAATGCAAATACGTCCGCGTCCAATGCATTGGGGGCACGTTAAAGATCCCCTGGTGGTCAAAATTTATTCGGAGTCCGCCGCTATACGGCGTGCCCTATAATCAAATCGTGGTTTTGGCACGTAAAACCCCACAATTAAATTCAACACTTCCTTCGCCTAGAAACACAGTGCGCGTAAAGCCCGAGACACATGGTGCGATTTTGGGTGCGATCGGTCGTACGACCATTCGCATCGGCAGCCACACTCAACAGGTTCTCAACCAAATCCGCCGCACGCGGCGCCGAATCGCACGCCGCGCATGCGACCAACTTGCGACCAACGCGTGCCCAGCATTGAGCCAGAGTTCTTTGATTGAGCTAAGGCGGCTCTGCGATGGCGAAAATTGCACCAACCTTGAAGAGGGCGTAGCGGTGGACGATGTTCCGCTCCGCCTTGGAGGCCTCGTACCGTTCGTGCAGCTTGATCAGGGCGCACTTGACCGTCTGATAGGACTCGCTGACCTTCTGTTCGGCCATGAAGAGCCTTTCACTCGTCTGGACCGCGCCTTCGCGCGTGTGGTCTGCAAGGCAACGCCATTCGTTCTCGTTCAGGCCTTTTGAAGAGATCAAGAAACACCGCAGGAGCGCCATGACGCAGCAGAAAAAAACACGTGCCGCCAAAGCAACGCACTCGTGAACCCCAATTTGATTGATATTTAGCGTCACAAACCGAAGCAATGATGTAGAACTCCGGTCGCATCCGTTCGGAAGTCCTTCTGAATAACCAGTACTGACAATTTATCGCGCGTAGCAGGCCAGATGAAACAGAATGGTATGATTACGTAATCTTCGTCATCGTATGAATTCATTCTTACAGATAACAGGTACTCGATTTTTCTAATACCACCATTTTCGGTATTCCATTCTTAGAAAAAATGATTTGGCATCCCATGACGGGAATCTTTATCTTCTGTTTAATTCTGTATTTTCGCCGTGTATAACTCACTTCTAAATGTTCCCAGATCATAGTGCATTGACCAAAACTGAGTCGCAGTCGGAGCTCCAGTGGATACTGGAGCTCCGACTGCATTCTGACCGGTGCCAAACCAAGCTCGAGTAAAGCTCTGCGCATCACCTTACAGCATTCGGGCGTACGTAAAATGCCACAGCAGCCCCTTCACACAGTTCATCAATGGATTTCGTCACAAGCGCTATGTTTTGCACGTAAATGCGTGAGAACGAAATGCGGTTCTCTGTTTCGATTAGTTTTGTTCCTTTTAAAATTTTAATCTCGCAATGCTTAAAATGTCATATATGCTACAATTAATTTGATGCCTCAAAAAGCTCATTTAAACGCGAGAAACTTGACGCAAAGTTCGTAGTTGTGTTTTGGATATGCTGTAGGACAGTTTTAGTTCAGAATGTTTCAAGAAATCAAATGTTAATTAATTAATTACTTTAATAATTAGATTGAAAATAAATCACATTTCTTTTCTTTTTCACAGGAATGAGTGCCCCATGACCAGAAATAAAGGTGAACAGGTTGTTTAAATTTTTCTTGACATGGAACTGTGGGCATCACAGGGTTAATGCCGTACATGATTCATGTCATTCATGTTTTTCTCGCGGGCGAAGGTGCCGGCACTTGAAACTTCGGAAACGCCGAATTCTCATCCCTCTATCCGACAACCAGTACCAGTGCCAGCTCTATGAAAAAAACAAAAACAATTCTTTGTTGAATATCCAAAAGGAATAGTGATACTTTGAATCGGCCTATGCATGAGGCTTGCGTTTTCAGCCTCAGGTGGTAGCATTCGGGAGTCTTAGTTTCTAGTGTCCGTTACCGTTTACGAATGTCGTACAGCGGGAAGCGCATCAAATAAGGTAGGTATGAAATAAATGTTTGAAGTACTCCCATTTTCTTGGTTATATGAGTGCTTCTTTCTGTACATGTGTCTACAGGGCTTGAGCTAAGGAACGCTTAGTAGTTGGAGAGACAGACAGTATATAGTAGTTTCTCTCTTTATATTCTTCCACTTGTGATCTGGATTTCTCCAAGCCACCAGAACAGGCTTCTTTCTAGTGGCACGTAACAGATGAAAACTATGAACAGCTTCAATTTTATCGTTGTTGCTTGAGAAAAATATTGCTTCTGCCCTGCCTTAACAGCAGCCAGTAGCAGGGCATTATTATAAAGAAGCCTATTCAGAACGATTCCTTCCAAACTCGCAAATTTGGCATAGAAAGTGGTGCAGACAGCATCCCTACGGCTATCTATAAGGGTTGTCGCCGGAGGAGCTATGTAGAATAAGGTACAACCATTGAGCGACCGAGAGGTGTGTGTCACTACCAAATTGGGCTCATCAATTTCCCCGCAATTATATGCAAGAGGGACAGCGAACTTGCCGTAGCCACATACAGCCAAAGTTTTTAGAAAAAAAAAGCTAGACATGAGAAAAGCGTAGTTATAGAGTACTCACCGAACTCAACATCTTGGACAAACTTCTTTACGGATGTCGTGAACTTGCCGACAAGGTTGGACCCTTAAGTGACAATGAAGAGAGAAACGAACATGGTTGTTAGACACTTCAACAGTAAATGCCTATTGATCAAATATAGCAAAATCGCAAGTGGAAAACTCCAGGTCTCAACGTTACCGATGAGGCATTCGGGAAAAAATGTACTGAGTAGCGAACGTACGCACCAAGCGCAACAGAACGCGATAATTCCACATTTTCAGAAAGAGAGAGAAAAGTTTATAGCTATCGGTAGTGTTGAAAGTCCGCTATACAACTATACGGAACCACAAAAAAATAAAATCAGACGGACAAATTTGATGACAATGCCAAGGGTAGTGTCCTAGCGTTCGAAGCCAAATCGTGGTGTCCGAGCGAGCAAAGTTGTAAGAGAAAATCTCCCGATGACGAGTGTCGGTGCGTATAATGTGGGAATATCACATAAAGCATTAAGCATGTTTTGTTAGCACGCTGAAGTATTCATCTAATAAGTAAATCAGAACGTTGTCCCTCTAGGCCTCGTTTTTTGAGTATACTAGGAAAAAGGTGAACGAGCCCGCAGTGGAGTATAGCAAAAGACGCGTGGCGTAAAGGTAGGAAGAACACAGAATGATAACAACATTAGCTTAGAGTAATAAAAATGACATATAGTGGTTTGTTATTCACAACCAACGAACTTTGAAGGCCGAGAATAGACGCAGCATAAAAGTAAAAGAAATAATAATAAAAAACGAGCTAGGTGACACGAGCCAATTTCTCGTCCCGCAATAGGTACTCATAAAATTTATTCACTTAGGATGAACTTTAGTGGGAAAACACTGCGAGGGTTGGTTCCTTGATAAATGATTCTGCAAATTCGCGTGTTATACTTTTTTTGGAAAGCACAGCGACCCACTCCGCAAGGATCCCTTTGCCAAGTTTTGCGGATATCAACTAGACGACAGTAGGTTCGTACAACGAGACATCAAGATTTCGCAGCTACATACGCTGTAACACCAAATATAGTTCAAAGAAGGGATCAGGCTTGCTTACTAATAAACAATTTAAGTGGATATTGGCAATGCAGTTTCATGGATGAAAACATTTTGGTATGGTTCGAAAATTTTGTGGCCGCGTGTTCTAATCTGAGAAATGCAGCCAGCACAAAGAGCGTTGTTGTAAAAACGAAGTACGACTGTGGTACCGCTATGACGTCAACGTTCTGTTCCGCTGGGAGTGCAAGGCGAAGGCGTCAGCGCTAGCTTAACGCAATATCTTCACTAGTTTCGTGCGGGAAAAAGAAAGAGAAATGTGAACTGATCAGAATTGATAGCGATAAACTATGTTACCATCGTGGAATCGAAGACATCAAATTCAAGCGAACCAGAGGCGAACGAGATGACGCTGTAGAAATGAGGCGTTTCGCCTCGTTTTAAAGTCAAGCTAGGCCAGGGGCGCTAGTAAAGCTATTCCAAACTTTTCTATTCCATTTCTGCAATCAGCCCTCCACGATTGGTCAAAATGTTTTCGAGCTATCCACATTTCGCTTGCGTGCCACGCGACGTCAGCGAAATTGCGAAAGCTCCTCATCTGATATGACGAGTACACACTGATAATCCATGATTAAGCCAAACAATATATATATATATATATATATATATATATATATATATATATATATATATATATATATATATATATATATATATATATATATATATATATATATATATATAGTGTCCATATAATTGGTATCGCAATGAAAACGGTGAACTACGGTTAGCTGCTTCTTGGTTTCTTATAGTGAAAGCTCCAACCATGAGTACCATGGCGTAACAAAGAAAGTGAACTTGAAAATATACTATATATTCTTTCACTATATATATATATATATATATATATATATATATATATATATATATATATATATATATATATATATATATGAATGTTTGGGCGGGGGTGCGGCCTCCATCAAGAGTCTTGATGGAAACGTCAGTACAGCCATGATTTTTTTCCACGTCTTTCGGTGATAACACAGTGAAACAGTATATAGTATATTTTCAAGTTCACTTTCTTTGTTATGCGATGTCACTCATGGTTGGAGCTTTCACTATGAGAAACCAAGAAGCAGCTAAGCATAGTTAACCATTTTTATTGCGATATCAATTATACGAACACTCCTGGCAAATCTCCACCACCACTGTCGTCGGCGTTAGCGTCGCCGTGAGGCTCCGCATAATGTCAAAGTGCGATAAGGTATCGGCTGTGCGCCGTATTCTGTAAGTGCAAGGGAAAGCGTGTGAGTGGGAGCCGAGGGGGATGCTGGCTTGGTGCGGTAGCATCGTCTCGCGCACGTGAGTGAAGGAGCCGGGGAGGGTGCGAGCTGACTTTTCGCGCCCACAAGGGGGGAGGGAGGCGGGAAGATGTGCTCACGCCAGTAGGTGGGAGGGGAAGAAGTTGGGCAGGGTTGCACGCGTATCCGCTTCTACTCCGGCCGCGGCTGCGCTGAGCGCGCCCGCGTGAGTCTTATCTTGGGGATAATCTGCGCTGGGTTGGAAGGCTAGCCGACCCGAGATAGCTGATGGCTTCGTGTGCGCGGTCTTTTCGCGCACCTGGTCTGCGTTTAAGCGAGTGGCAGCACGAAGGGGAATTCGCGCGCCGCTGCAGCCGCTCTTCATCACGCCAGCATTTTGACAGCGTGTGTCTGAGGTCATAGAGTGAGAGGTGTTCATGTTTGTTTGTGCAAGCGGGGTACCGTGCTTGTTAATTTAGTTAATATGATAATGTTTATAGCACTGTATAGAGCTAATGAATCTACTAATTTTACTGCGTATAGCTGTCTAATTTGCTAGCGCAATCAATGCTTCGCCTTTTGGGCGATACTGCCACATTTTTGAGGACAGAGTGGCACAATGTTTACGACGCCATAGTTAGTCGACAAATTTAGCTATAAAGGACGGAACTCTCCCCGGCTAAGAAAGACAACAAGGGCCGACAGTTCAGAGGCAGCACGGGACCTCTACTAAGTAAGCAACGCCAGCTGTATCACGACAGCTCTTGAAATTCAATATTCCAGCATGTTTCTATATACTTGGACAAACCGTGTGGCCGGATAAATATACATCTCTTTTTTTCTTCCCCCCAGACGCGCCTTTGAGTCGGTGATGCCCATGCTACATTGCTCGTGTTCTGTTGTGCTGTAAATTTGCTGTTGTGCTGTGATCTCGTCGCTGGTGCAGAAAGACGAGGGCGTAGCTACAGTACTTCAAGTCGACAGGTCTCGGGGACCGTTTTACAGACTTGCTGTGAATTTTCCCGTGTGCGTGCAGCTAGTCATCTTCCTCTCGCCTTCTTTCTCCCTTGTTTCGTCTTTATATCAACTCTCCCTCAGTGCAGGATAGCAAGCCTGACATGCACCCCCCCCCCCCCCAACCACTCTTCAGGTTAACCCCTCTGCATTTTCTTGCTTCTCTCTTTCTCGGCACTTACGCCAGAGTGAACCGCAATCCAGTCTATCTTAAGGTAAGAGTGAGGAAATAAAGGTAAAGTGAAACAAGCAAATAGAAGGT
The DNA here is from genome assembly GCF_050947875.1 of Dermacentor variabilis. Lineage (NCBI taxonomy): Eukaryota > Metazoa > Arthropoda > Arachnida > Ixodida > Ixodidae > Dermacentor > Dermacentor variabilis. The sequence continues at coordinate 151,618,549 of NC_134568.1, read as the reverse complement.
AGTACTGAAGGAACTTCCTTGTTATTCACCAAGAACGCGCCTCACGATCAACAAAGCTTGTGTATTCGAACTTCTCAATAGTTTGAAAAAGCAACCTTTTGCAGTCCGCATAGCGTATGGCTCATAGTGTTAATTGGTGACGTGATTGCCGAATTAATTAACGTGCTCGCGCAAATGTCGCGTGAGGACATGCTGTTCCAAAACGCGCAGGATTACACTGCTCTATCGCTGACAAAGTTATTCAGTCTAACTTCCGTAGTGCAAATCATGCAAGCAAAAGATATAATAGAATACACAAAGGCAAACTAAGGGAAGGCATTAATGTGCATTCTGAGAATCGCGACGAAATTTCCATTCCTCGCCACAGGAAAAGAAATGGTGTTTTTGCCCCGCGGTATGGAAGATAATGCAGGGCAGATGAAAATTCGGTTGCAACAAGTGTGAACGTTTCTAACCTGTCTCTAACCTGTCGAAAGGTTTGTATGACCAAAAAAAATACTGTTTCCTATAGTTCTCTCTCTAAAAAGGGCACGTTTCCCTATTGTGAATGGGCGAAAGGGCCTCTGTCCGGAGTCAACGTTTCGACAAAGGGACTTGTATTTGTGAAGGCGACGAAGACTCGGAGACACCCTGACGAACACATGTCCCTTTGTCAGGACGTTGGCACTTGACTGAAGCTTCCTTTGCTCGCCCACTATGTCAGCTCAAACCTCCGCTTTCCTGTGGCCTGTTTGTCTTGTTTCGATTCCCTATCTTGAGCAATTCGCGAGGAAAGTGTAAAGAAAGGTTCACGGGCGTAATCCAGTGTTGAACTTGATACACGCACGTATCGACAGAGCAGGAGAGAGACCTTTTTTGCACAAAGACATGCTAAAATTGTAAACAGAGTAATGAAAAATGAGCCATTTCTTAGCAGATACGCCTTCAGCGCTTTATAGGATTCTTTTACTGATTGTTGATTAGCGCTATGTCACTATAATCGGAGATGTAGAGAAGAACTGAAAAAAAATTGCATTGTTTGTAACTGACACCCAATGTAATACTCATCGCCCCGCCCCCAACACCTATCCTCACCAAAAATACAAGTTTTAGAAATTTTCTTGCAGCGCGAACCGAAAGATGTTAGGGGCGTTCATTTGTTAAGAGTGTCCCACATTAACCTGGTACTACGCTTCAAGGAAAGGAAGGACAGCTTCAACTTTAATAATCGAAGAGCTTGGGGTGCTATGCTAATAAACATTGCAATGCTTGTTTGAAGTCATCGTTTCAGCAAACAGAAACTAAGGGGAGAGTTTTGTAAGAAATAACACCGGAGCCACCAAAAACCTGGCCTCGTTGTACTAATAATAAATGGTTAATTAACCCTTTTCTTTTCACTAGTGGAAAGAGCTTACGTGCAATCATCATTATTTAACTGAATAACAGATTGTCAAAATTTATGCATTAAGCTTCTAGGTAAGAAAAAATCATGCCACACAATTAATGATATCAGGACACCTTCCAGAATGCGTCTTTCGTCAGCACATATTATTTATTTATTTATTTATTTATTTATTTATTTATTTATTTATTTATTTATTTATTTATGCTGAAGGTCAATGGCATTACAAGGGGGAGTGAGAAAAAATACAATCATAAAGGGAACAGCAAGATACAGTGAGTTATAATTACAATTTCAAACAGGCATGTGCTTATACAATGGTGGTTAGTACCTCGCGATAACGTCGGTTATCAATGATTGAATCAATGTCAGCAGGAAGGTGGCTCCACTCGATTGCTGTGCGGAGAAGAAGAGATTCGGAAAAAGTTTTTGTTTTATAAAATGGAATACCTACCTTATGGCGATGATAAATGCGATGGGACATATATTGCGGTGATAGAATAAATTTGTCCTGAAGAACAGTATGGTAGTATATGTTATGAAATAAATTCAAGCGGCCAAGTTTTTGACGCGAAGCTAGAGACAAAAGGGAAAGGCTGGCTTTTATGGTGGTTATGCTAGCAGTGCAATTTTAATTGGAGAGAATAAAACGAGTCGAGTTATTCTTATCAAGTTCCAGGGCACTGGTAAATTTTACATGCATAGGATCCCAGACAGAATAAGCGTATTCAAGCTGCTTCTATCTACATATTTGATATTGCAAGAAAAATCAATGTAAACGCAGAAGCGGGGCCTGAGCTCGAAACATTGAATTACTCCTGGGGTCGCTTCCATTATTTAGATCTATAAAGGACGCTTATGGGCTCTCATTTTGGGTTTGTTCCGTCTCAGCTCGCATCATAGGCGTCAAAAACACTTGCATGTGTTACCGTAAGAATTCAAACAGCGCGAGAGCGCATTGCTTGAACATTCACGTCCCTGCAGTTGTAATTGACGGGTGGGCGGTTGAGAAGTCTATATAGGGTCATCCACTCTTCTGGGGAAACACTACATTTGCTTTCAAAATTTAAAGCAGCCTAATACGTATATGTAGGCGTATGGAATCGCAGAGGCATATTTTACTAATAGATGGTGCCAAGTGTGATATCAGCAACGTTTTTCCTTCTAAAGTAGACGAAATGTTTGAGGTATAGCGCTGTGTTTCTCCTAACAGCGGAGAGTCCCCGTACATCTAAGTCATGGCGACGTTGTGGTGCAGTAACCGTATTTGCTATTGGAATGTTTGCATTTTAACGCGACAGCGTTAAGGAGCTCGTGTCGCAGAAAAGCCGGTGTCGTCAGCGTTGGCCGTGAGCGAAAAACCCCGGAAGGCAATTCATAAATAAAAACAACTTGCAAGATGGGCTGGGTGGGAATTGAACCAGGGTCTCCGGAGTGTGAGACGGAGACGCTACCGCTCAGCCATGAGTTCGATGGTTCAAAGCGGAACAAAAGCGCCTCTAGTGAATGCGGTGTGGCCTTAGAAACGTGTCGTAGAAAGTTATACTGCGTAGTATATCGGTAATTATGCGCATTTAAATTACAGAAGTCGCAGTGAAACGAGTAGCGAAGTACGTTTTTGCTACATTTCTTCTGCGCTTGGCACACACGCAGAGCCATCTTGCGGCAAACACAGAAGACCCCCTCCTCGCAATGTACGGTGCTGCCCCGACAGGTGGCGCGCCACTCGCCCGCTTCTCCCCTTCGTCTCGTCAAGAGCATGCCGAGCGAATGAGTGGGCGGTCCGAACGGAGTGCGATAACGCTATCGCGTTCCACTCTTGAAGGCGAAGCTTAAGCGTCCTCCAATTTTTCTTCGTGAGTTCATTGAGACATGCAGACTGTGGTTAAACTTGGCAATAAGATCGATAAAACTTTAAGGCCCTTTGGCAGCTTTAACTTCTCCGATTCATGTCAATGGCAGCGATTGTCCCTTGAAGTTTTCGAAAGGTCCATTCCTGTCTACTTTTCTTTCTTTTTTTCCCATTTACTGGGAAGTTGCTTACCCTTGTCCAAGCATCCACGCTTCTCCACGCGGCTTTCCTCGTCACTTTTCGTCGGATAAGATGGGAGACAGTCCGGCCTCCGGGCCAGATCCCGGGATTTGTTTTCTCTCCGGCGGCTTGTTACTCAGCACGAGATCCTCGGGGCAGAAAAGCTTTACCACTTTGAGTGCCCCGCAGCGTTTACTGTATCTCCTTGTTTTCGCTCTCGCCGTGGCCACTAACGCCGGCGTGCGTGCAGCTGCTGCGTCGCCGTCCTTCCAATGTTTCACACCAAGTTCCAAGCTATGTGCGCTGCGTGCGGGCTCTTTGGAGCTAGTCTTCTATAGGGCTTAGTCATTTGTCGCAAGTGTTATCATTAAAGAAAGCAAGGAAAAGTCGTAGATTTTTGTTTATAAAGATCAAAGAGAAAAAGAGAGCGAAATAGGGTGTTGTGCGCTCTTTATGAATACTACGGTGTTTAAACCGGATTTAAGTAGCTGCACCTGAACGTTCTGTTGCAATGTCCAAAGTAAAAAAGAGTTTCCCAATGCGACCGACACTGCTGCACTACGGAAACTGAAGTGCAGTGAAAGAAGAATCGATTAAGCAACTTCAATTTCGTCCTGTCAGCCCGCGAACGAGCATGAATGCTCGTAATGTGATCACTCGTTTTTGGGTGGATTTTAAGTAATCCCATGTGGACTCTCCTCTATCGCGTTTCTCATGACCTTAGAGTTATTTGGACTGTGTGACTTTGGGCCTTTGGGATTCGACCGATGGACCAAGTATCGTGATGAACTCGGGACTTCTAATTATGAATAAATGTCAAACTGCGGATATAAATCGAGAACCTACTGTGCACCACGCTCTAACCTTTACTAAAGTGGATTTGTTAGACGTGCATCAAATTACGCGTCAGCACGGTTAAAAGGACGCCGCTTATTCCCCCTTGATGGTGTACGAACACTGTCCTAGAGGAGAGGTGGTGACAGGCGGCCATGATTGCAGCCACAGAGTTGTCCGGCCGGCTGTTTGTAGGGATTGCGATCGCACTCCAAAGAACCAACTGATAAGCACCCCAGCAGAATTAGTACCCTTCCCGCTGCTAAGGCAAGTCACCGCAGCAAAAAACGGACGGGTCCCTTCGATCGACAGCCGAATATGTCAAGTGACAATCGAGTGCGTTACTCGCAGAGAAGCGACGAAAGAAATGACATCCGTTTCACTGGAGACGCTAACTCTGAAAGTCCAATTTGAAGCCACCGACGCGTGTTACCCAGTTCGGGACGCGGATGCGACGCAATTTTCGCATTCGAAGCCACAGTTTGTCACTCCTCCCAATTTCCGCCCACCAGCTTCTGCATAATGAAGGCTCGGTGTATTTCTTTCCTGCAGGATGCCAAGAAACCTATAGTCCCTCGTCTCCGACGACGAAGAAATGCGCAGCTTCCAGATCAGGTAGACTGATTTGTCGCGGTCGATTGATATGCGAGAGCGCTTCTAACTGCGCGATACGCCGTTACTTGCGTAGTTCCGGTTCTTCGTCCTTCCGCTCTATCTCTCTTATGTGCCCCGCGTGTTTCTCCCGCAGTGTATAGCGTAGCAAGCTTAGTGCTCTTTTGGTCAACGTTCCTTTCGTCCTCCCTATTTATTTCTTTGTATCTCCCTCTCTCTCACTCACTTGTGCCCTGTGGTCTTGCAGAAGCGAAGCAGGCAATCCGTAGTCTATGTGTTGGCCAATCTCGCGATCCCCGGGTCGGAAGGTGGGGAATGCGCGTAGCGCCCGCGAATGTCCAGACCGCCGGACGGCCGCAAAACGATAGGGAGGAGCAGTGGCTGCTCTTGACCCAGGCGTCGAGCCACCGGAGAAGGCTGGCCGGCCGGTGGGTATCGGCCATTGCTCAATGGGAGGAGAAGGTCGTTTGTCTGGCCCGAAGAGCGCGCGCGCCGGCCTCGGATTACTCGCAGCGCCCGGGAGCGAGGCGCGCAAGAAATAACGTGCCTTGTGGGCGTTAATAAGGCGCCGCCGGGGCCACCGTTTTTTCTCCCCGCCCCTTCTCTTTCGTTTTGCTCCACCAAGGCCGCGCTCCTGTCCTGATACTGTGCCGTGCCATTGATCGTGGTTCCCTTCTTCCCGCTCTGAAGGAAAGGCACGGAGGAGGAGCGCGCACAAGAAACAGCGGCGAAATGTGCACGCGTTATTACTCCCAGGTTCCGCCGGCGGACCCCTCCGAAGGCCGACCCCAGGGCTTTTGCTCATGAACAACGAGCTGCGGATGGGAAGGCGGAAGGGTGGAAAATAATGACAAGGTCATTAGTGCTCGGTGCGCTCCTATGTCCATCCATTCGCAAATAAGAGCGTGTGATGCAGCCCTTACTTTTGCTCGCGAAAGAGAGAGAGAGCGCGCGCTTGGCTCTCTCTCTCTCTCTCTTTCTTTTTCTCCTCCTTCCTTTTGTGTGTTCGTTTCCGAAAGCTCTCCGGAGTGGATTTTTCCGAATGGGCACAGAACTCCGACCAAGAGGACCAGAAGATCTCTGCCGATCCGGGTCAGTTCATTATCGATGGCCCTTGGCTTCGGGAATGCACCACAAAGCTAAATAATCAATGATCCGCGCACTTTAATTTGTGGTCTATCGTAGGAAGGTAAAAAAATAAAGGTCGGTTCATTCTAATCTCTATTGAAGGAACTAGAGATGAGCACTCGAACGTGGCGGGCGCCGACTCGAGGTTAATTATATGCACGAGACTTCATTTTCGCGGCGCGCAGCACGGACAAATTTTGCTGCTTAAATTTGTAATACGGAATCGGCACCGGATTCGCGTTATATAAGCTTATTTAGCACCACTTATGAGAGAGGATTTGCTCGCCATCACCATAAGCCTTGAAGAACGCTACTTTCTGAGTTCATTTGGTGCTGAGGTTTATATTACACGCGAATCGTAGCCGGCAAATATATAAAGGTCCATGTAGCAGCACATACCACGCACTAGGCACGCGGGCTCCACAAATATACAAAGCGGAATCGACCCACTGGATTCGCTTTGTCATTTATCACGAAACAGAAATATTTCGCTAGAGATTCTTCCAATCATCTGCATCAGAATAATTTAGAGATTGAGGCAGCTAAATATATAGGAACAAAAGACAAGTAAAAGATGTGTGTGTATGTGTCATGGGAAAAGTCGTTGCTGCCATGAAATTTCCACATATGTGTGATAATTCCCAAATCAACATGTAAAAGTAACAAAAATGAATGAATGAATGAATGAAATCACGACTATACTCACGACCGCACCAGAAAGCAAGTGGATGAAGACGAATACATACCACGCTGCGTTCAGCTGCATGTTCAACACTCCTATTCTTGCACCCGTTTTAATTCCTTACCATAGTGAACATGGCACTGCCACCAGCTATCCAACGTCTCATCCGCGCCTCACACATGGGGATCTTTTTTTTCTTTCTGTACCTTCCGCTAGTTTCAATTTTTATCCTGAGCAGTAATTCTGCCAACCAGCGGTCGTCATTGCTGCTGCCGACGCCTCCCGAGGCGATGTGGACGTGGTGTCCCACGTCCCGTAGTCGACTCCCGCTAAGCTACTCGTCGCGATGCGATTGCTCCAGCGAGCAGCGTTCTTTTATTCACCACCACGCCTTTACGTCGGCATAGCTGTGTGCGCTTTTTGCTGCCTTACTTAGGCTTTTGTGCATCCGCCACGTACGGGAGGTACATCGCCTGTTCTTTTCCTTCTCTCACGTGTCTACCTCGCGCATCTTGTGCACTTTTGTTATTTCCCGTGATTATGTCATCACTCTGCTCTGTTCCTGTTATGAAAAGAGAGAGATACGAATGAGAGAAAGGCAGGGATCCGCTGCTAACATCAGCGTCACTGTGCACGCGGCTTAGAACACGCCTTCTGAGCCAAGTAGATGAGAGTGCCGAGGTCTCATACTACGATCTGCTCTCCTCTTATTCTCGTCAGGGGAGGATTAGAGCGTAGGCTACGGCCGGCTACTGGTGGCCTTTCGATATCAATATATTACTGGATGAGAAGCACGTACGAGTGAGACACGTCGATCAGTTCCCGTTTTTAATGTTGACACGAGTGTGTTTTGAAAGCTGCCTTCTCCTCTAGACTGCTCATAATGTGGCAGTGCACCCTTTACAGGAAAACTCGAGCCAGCTATTACGGCGGTGAGCGTATCTCTGCAGAAAAAGGGGTTCTGCCAACATTGTAGAAGTTCAGGCATTTTCGAAGTGCGACTTAAATCCGCAAGATATATCACTGACACTCTGTCCCCCCAGCAACGCAAGATGAAGTGGTCAGTGTAATCATAAATCGATGTCTTCTCCCGATGGGTAGCAATGCGAAGAGATTGAGAAATGTGAGGAAACGTGTGATGGGGCAGCGACGTCACTAGTCAGGTTTGCACTTTGGTGCGTGAGGCTCCCGACGAGATTATAGTCCATTTACATCTGGGGTGCTTCAGATAGTTACAGTTTCAGATTTCAGTCTCCACTGGAGGCTTTATATGCCTCTTGGAGAGCAGTCAGCGGCGCGACTGCTGGCAGTGTTTTATTTTCTTTAATTAATTTGTGTCTTCCGACTGCACAGCGTTTCCTTCAGCATTGTACTGCATAAGTTCTGCTGGAATTTCTTTACACTTCAGCTTTTGTATGTATTTCTATTAGTCTTATTTAGGTACGCTGACGGTGCCACCGTGCGCTGGACAAAGAGGGGGTCGGGGGATGAAGGCCGATTGTACGGTACCGGTGGCTGGGGTGAATTTCTTTCAAAGCTTTGAATACAGCGACTCTCTAAGTAATGCGTTGTTTGTTCACCAGGACGCGTATTTTGTACGGATTCTTTTCCTTCGATTCTATTAATTTCTTGTCATACGTCCAGCCGAGTTGACAATCCCGGCAATAGTGGAGGCACGGCTTCCTACAAGTCGATGATGAAGGGCGACATGAGTGGAAAATAAAATGAATGGGTGCGAAATACGGCCTCTGCACTTCATATATGCTTTTATTTTTCTGCCTTCCGATCGCAAGTCGCATTATTGCGTCGCTGGCTTGATTACTTGCTCTGAACAAGCACGTGTTAGGAAGGATAGCAAAACGAAATGCTATGCGACCGCGGTTTCTACGGCATTCGAGCACTGTAAGCGTGCGCCGTCAACAATTATGAACTCACAGAAGAGTCTTATTTACCCATCCGATCCCCCCTTTTTTATATTTGCAGCATATCTAAGGAAACGTTTAAAGAATAATAGGGCCGTTATTTAAATGAAGGAAGACAGCGCGGCCTAAGCGAGCGCGCTCTAGCCATTTGCTATGCGAGTAAGAACAGAGAAACGGGAAGTAAAACCACGATGAAGGTCGATGAAACAAAAAGAATGCGCATACATAGGTACGCAGCCACGTTGCAACCACAAAGTAGTAAATTCGGACCAGTCTCACGTTCAGAAAAAAAATGAAGATGGCATTTGTTTGCACATTTACACATTTTAGGTGATGCGAAAAACTCGAACTTCAGTCTTGGCAGCATACGTTCGCCTCTTTACACAGAGAATCTGCTCCTCACGCATTTACGCAGAAAGCGAGGGCGAAAAAACACGTGCCCCATATTCTGTTACTCAAGAGCTGCAAGAAGAGTTCATACCACATCGACTGTCAGGCACGACAAGTAGGTGTAGGCAGACCACGAAGAATTACGCGCACTGAATTAAGCGAGCGCTTCTCCATAGCTTTCACGCTGTCGTTGTCACTGGTTTCATCTACATTTAATTAATTTATTATTTATTTATTTGTACTATCGATACCATCGGGCACAATAACATGTGCATGCACAGAGGTAACCGTAATACATAATAAATTGATCTGTACTGATGTACTCTCGCGCTCCATATGAGCTGCAACACGCGAGGCGTGGCTTCAGCGACGCCGTCGAGAAAAAAAAAGTGGAGAGCGTGTCATCATTTGGGCAATGCGCATACCCCCTGCTTTCCGTCACCTGCTTTCTTCGAGGAGCGATAATACTCTGGCCCACCGAGCAGATAAAAGAAAAAGGAAAAAAAACGAAGAACATTTATGAAGCTAGGTCGCGTGCGCCATGACGAAGCACGCTGCGCTAACTTACGGGCTGCTCTGCGGGCCACTGTACTATCGCTCTGCGAAGAAAGCAGACAGCGCAAAGCATGGGAGTATGCGCATTTTTTGAATGGTGAAACCCGATCCACTTTTCTCTCGAGAGCGTAGCTGCGTCCACAGCTCGCGTGTTCCAGCTCATACTGAGTGCAATAGTAGTTATAGAACATAGGTGGTAATAAGGCTGAATTTAAGTACCAGTAGCATATGTAAGCGGAACGGTAAGCAGAAAATGACGCATCAAAATAAAGTTATGAATAGAAACCTGCCAGTGAAGTGCAGTGATTGATTGTGTGTGCGACATGGTGCACACACAATCGTAGTTAAGAAGCATGTAGTTCTTTTTCAACTAATGATAAAAAATATAGGCTATTGACTGAAAATATTGACTTTTACTAACTGAAGAATTGAGCTTGTTATTTTCGCACATCGCTAAAAGAAAAAGAAAGACTGTTTGTAACATTGAGTGTGAAATCAGACTTCGTCTAATATTTGGGAGCCTATATGTGGGCCGGTTATGTCGTTCCCTGCGAGGCAAAGATATGCCCACGGCTCATGACGGCTTTGAAGGCCACTCTACATCTTGAGCACCCGAAGTCAGTGGAAGCACAGTTTGCGCTCCCCTGGAAATTAGAGGTCCCGGAAGTACTTGCAATCTCTTGACTGAGTGGTTAACACAGCAGTGACAGCGGGAAAGGCTGAACTGTAATCATCGGTCCGTGCTGAAGAGTTACCCTGCGGTCTCATTGTCACCTGTGCCGTGACCGGTGACCAAGGTGGCGGATACTCACTGCATCTTCCCTGGTATTTGAATATTCTTAAGCCATTTTTCGAAAACTCCTCACTTCTTTTATTTGTTCGCATTCCTACTATGTTGAATCACGTGGGCCAGTGCAGACTGCGTATTTCACAGCTGCTTCGCAGTTACTGTGATGGGGATGTCCACTGCATCGTTGAAGCGCTACTTAGCCTCTGCAGTCTGCACTGTATATCTGCAGCCACTCTCCCATTGCAGTGGTCTTAGTACAAAAAGGCCGCATAGAGTGCCTCACGAACCCTCTGTCTTAATACACTCTGGCAAAGTATGCGACTCAAGTACATCGACACATTGGAAACTTCCTGTAGAACAAACGATAGATATTGAAGCAAATTAAGCCAAAAGTAGTATTATCTCAGAGTCTCTGATTTCTTGGTTTACGTCATAAGTGACGCTAGCACATGTTCTCTAGCCTTGTACCTTGAAGGACCGAACGATGATATTTCAGCGACCTTAGGCGTATGCAAAATTGTTCGACAGTCAACGTCTGCTGCTAAAATATTGTGATGGGCGTTGATGCAGATATTTTTGACTTAACTGGTGCCACGCGTTTGAAGCATTCTAACGAGCTTTGTCTATTCAGAAAATTCAAGATGTCTGTTGCGTTAGTTGGCACGTAAGCTACTGTAAACGATTGGCAGAATGGCAGGGACGAAAATTACAAACCGTGAGAAAACTCTCAGCAGCAGTAGAAGAGAAGCATACAAGAGGACATAAAGTCACAAGTAACCTGTTTTCCAAGGCGTCCCAAACTCTTGTTCAAAACAGGATAGAACGAAGGCTACGGCAGTCGGAAAAGCACTCAAATCGAGTGCGAGCAATTTTGCATTTTCAAAATCGAGGGCTGTTTTTTTTTTCTGACCAACGTCTTTCTTTTTATTCCGATAGCAATTACATGGACACTCCAGGCGTATTTCTGCCCTCGCCGTCGGGGTCACCATCACCGTGATGTTTTGTAAAAAGTGCAAGGGCGATAACATCGTCAGCGCGCGCCGTGTGCTGTATGTGTGAGTGAAAGCGTGCGATGGTGAACCGACGATAGGGGCTCAATCTCGCGCGCACTAGGGAGGAAAGCGGAGAGGAAGCGCGCCGTATTCCGTCGTGCGCAAGGCACAGGGGGAGTGGGGTGCGTTCTACTCCGGCGGCTGCTCCATAGGGCGTGGCCGCGCGGGCACTATCTTGAGAGCGATTTGCGATAAGGACACAGTCCGCCGAGTGATCATAGCTTAGTGTGCGCTGTGTTTTAACCGCTTAGTTCGCGTTGAAGCGAGAAGCAGCACGAAGGTCAATTTGCACACTGCTGCAGCCGCGCTTCATCACTTCAGCGTCCTGACAGCGAGTTTCCGCCGTCATCAAGTGAAATGTGTTCATGTTTGCTTGTGCGCGCATGACACCATGTTTGTAAATTTAGTCAATGAGCGAATGTTTGCAAGTTTATGCGGCCAATAAAGCTACTATCCTTACTTCGTATAGCTGTCTACTAATTTGCTATCGCAATCGGCGCTTCGCCTGTCGGGCGAAACTTTTTTTCCGGACTTTTTGCTCAGTTGCGTTTTACCTGTTTACCTTCTTCCCACGTGTTCCTGCATAAATCCCCGGTCGTTTCCCGCCTAATCTCCGTGGCATTCGCGAAACTTTGCTGACATCATACCTGCTAGAAGGGTTTCTCGCGACAAGACTTGAACACTGCCAGTTCAGGTATACCAGTTCCTGTCTCTCTCGGCGTCTACGTGCGTGCGTGCGCCCGTGTGTGTGTGGCCCGGGCTTTATCTTCGTAATGAGCTTGCGCACGGGCAAAAAAACTGTAATTTGTTGAGAAAGAAATCCGAGCTTCTTGCGCGTAAAAATAAGCAACAGACGTGAAAATCGAGCGCTATCCATAAGAAACCTGGTCCAAACTGCTCTCGCTCAAGTTTTCCATTTTCGTCCGGAAAATGAGCGGCTCTGTAATATTGTCGATTAGGAAGCGGGAGTAATAAAGCCAAGCTGAGCAAAATTACGCTAAGCTTTCGACGTGCGGGAAGCGCGGAAGAAAGGTACACAGTGCCGAAGCTGCTGGCGTTCCCCCTCCCACCCCAGTAAGTAAAGTATGACCGAGGCACACGGTAATCATTTACCTACCGGCTTGTTTGTTACGGCGGCAGCTTTTATGCTTCTACAACCTTCACGCTCCCTGAAACGAATTAGCGCCCCCGACTGCATTAGTTAACATTAAGCTCATTCTGTTTCCTCTCGGCTGTCTTCCTCCTTTTCTCTCGCTTCCCATCGGCGCATACGCTTCTTATTTTCCCATGAGTCTTCACAGAGAGCGCCCCGCTTCGCTCCTATTATTGATAAGCTGCCCCGTCAATCGAAGCTGTTTATATATTGCGCTTTCAGCGCCACTAGTGCTGTTATCTCTGCAACCGCTTCGCGAGTGGAGTTCGTATTCGCGTGGACCAGTCCTTTAAACAGCTTATGATCCTCGACAAGAAAACCCTTTCCTGGCAAAGCGCTGTCCGTGCTCGCACCCCATCGAGGGCGCCTTTATATTTTTTATTATCTTTTTTAATTTTTATTGACCAGAAAACTTGAATATTGCCCACGGTGCCAAGATGAACATCGCCCACCATGGAATATGGGGGAATGTATTTTTTTTTCTTTTTTGGTAATATTTCATTCAATTCAGAAAGCCTGCGCTCGATTTACTTTTGTGGACCGGCAAAAGAAACAAAATTAAAAGAAAATGCTTGGCCAATGCGAGCCGACTGACACACACACACACACACACACACACACACACACACACACACACACATATATATATATATATATATATATATATATATATATATATATATATATATATATATATATATATATATATATATATATATATATATATATATATATATATATATAGTGTGTGTGTGTGTCTCCGCTCATATATGTGGCCGACCCGCCGTGGTTGCTCAGTGGCTATGGTGTTGGGCTGCTGAGCACGAGGTCGCGGGATCGAATCCCGGCCACGGCGGCCGCATTTCGATGGGGGCGAAATGCGAAAACACCCGTGTGCTTAGATTTAGGTGCACGTTAAAGAACCCCAGGTGGTCAAAATTTCCGGAGTCCTCCACTACGGCGTGCCTCATAATCAGAAAGTGGTTTTGGCACGTAAAACCCCAAATATTATTATTATTATTATTATCATATATGTGGCCGCTTTCTTTGCGCGAGATCTGCGGCACGCAGATTATCAGATGTGATTGTCCAGCCATTATTACCTCGGCTTTGTTCATAAGAATTAGTCAAGCCCAAGGTGACATAATTTGGGCGACAAAATTTCTCCACCACGGTGCAGCTGTAACTTAAGTTCGTGTTTCAATCGTGTTAGGAATTTCATGGCGTCTTCGGCGCGCCACGTCAGCATCCCGAAAAATAATTGGATTAACGCGCAACGAGAGCTTTGCACTCATTTCCCCGGTTTAGACAACGTGTTGTTGAAGATAACTGAGTGGGCATGGACGCAGGTCAGTTGCCTTTCCATATCAAGACTAAAATCTGACGATGCATTTATAATCGTTCTTCCATGCCCAGAAGCAGTGCTTGGTGTTTTGTTTTTTGCTTTCGTGCGGTGACGTTGAAAGTAATCCCGGTCCTCAGAGGGAACAACCATCGGGTACATTAACCGAAGTTCTGAAAACTTTACGCGATTTGAATCAATGGTCTAAAAGAATCGAGGATAACCAAAATGCAATGCTGGACACTATTACAGAGTTAAATGCACATAAGGAAACGGTGGAGGATGCGATATCTGAAATTAAAGTAGGACTTGCGACCGCAGACATTCAGACGAGTAATTTTGAAAAATGCCAGCATGAACTCGGTGACGTGCGTGTAGCGGTTGGGAGTATAGCAAAAGACGCTGGCATTCCCACGCTCCCGATTGGATGATGCGGAAGACCGCTGCCGTAGGAATAATCTACTTTTTTTATGGTTTAACGGACATCGCCACCGAGACCGCTGTTCAGTCAGAGCAAAAAATAATGGACATTCTAACTGAAGCCCTAAGTCTCAGCATAACTAGTGATAGCGCATCACGCGCGCATCGTGTTGGTAATTTCACTCAAGGGAAAAGTGAAATTTGCTGCCTATAAAACCAAAGAAGTTTTATCGAACCGTCCCATGCTAAAAGAAATCAGTATCACCGTTAGTGAAGATTTCAGTCCCGCTACAGTTCACGCCAGGAGAAACCCTTATTTAACACGCAAAAAGTCTTAATGTACCATTTAAATTAAGATGTAACGAGCTACTAATTGGTAGAAAATGCTATGGTTACGACGCCACTGAACAAAAGGTCTATGAACTGAAGCCGTTAAGTACCCCAGATGATGCCGCGGCGTCTGTCCTATCCTTCAGTTCAGGCCGCAATGTTCTGACAGCACACCGGTAGGATAATGCGAGGGGACCTCGATTTTGTAATATCTAGACTACCGGTTCTTTTTACTAATGTTCGTGGCCTCTCACCTAAAAAGACGATCTCTGCAACATAATAACTGATTGTGATCCAGACAGAATTGCATTAACCGAAGCATGGTTGACAAGTAATGTAACAAACTCTGAGTTATTCCGCTGTAATAAAAAGTATAATGTTTACCGTACCGATCGCCCTAACACACTAGTCGATGGTGTTTTAATTGCTGTTAATGAATGCGTTGACTGTTTCCCTGTAGTCATAACATGTGACATTGAATGTGTATGGTGCTGCGTTTCTCTAAATTTAGAAAGGTTGTGATCGGGGTTTGTTACCGAGCACCATCAACTGCCCCGACTTCTTGTGATAGAATGTACGATTGTTTATGCCCGATAAGTGTTCGCCTCCCCGGAGCGCCAATTTTATTTATGGGCGGTTTTAACTTCCCCAACATTCCCCGGTCAGGCACGTGTCCTTTCTTAAATGCAACTTTCACAGAATCGAAGCGTTTTGTCTACAAATGTGTAGCTTTCAACTTGGTTCAGGTTGTTACTTCGCCTTTACGCGTAATGAACTCCACGTCATCTCTTTTAGGTCTTGTTTTGACGTCATCAACAGATATCATATCTAAGGCTACACACTCATCCGGCTTGAACGATCACGACGTCTTGCATTTTTCTATTAGCCTGGCAGTTCTACCGTCCCAAAACAGTATTAAAACCATTATTGATGATAAAAGCGGCAACTTCATCGCAATCAACTACGAACTTGCTCTCTTTCTTGATAATTTCCTGCCTAATGTTGCCGAGTGCCCACGGGATACTGACTTGAATATATTCAAAGGAAAAATTCACGATCTTGTCAACAAGTTTATCCCGAAGAGGCTCGTTTTCTCTAATAACAATGTTTCGTGGTATACTAAATATTTGAAACGCCTATCTAACAGAAAAGAAACGTCTTTTTCGCACAGCTAAGCGCATGCAAAGCCAGGCTAAATAGTCTGCTTACAAAGAAGCTGCCACAGCCTACTCATTTGCGATAAAGAATACTAAATTTTCTTTTTTCAATAGTACCCTTCCGAACATGCTTTAAATAATCCAAAAAGATCAACAGAACAGACTGGTGGGCAAGTTGGTACTGCATAACTTGAGGCAAAGCGCAAGAAAGCATGACGACAACAGAAGGCAACGAAGACACAGTGTCTTCGTTCCCTTCTGTTGTCGTCGTGCTTTTTTGCGCTTTGCCTCAAGAAATCCAAGAAGCTTCTGGAATGTAGTAAGGCTTGGTGAATCAAAAATCATACCACTTAGCACGTCTTTTGGCGAGCCTATACCTCGGCAGCACTGCGCTACGATTCTAAATAACGCGATTTCACACCTTCAGGACATCATAACGAACTTCCAAGGCTATCACGCCGCAATTTTTTAAGTATACATCCCATAATGTTTAACTGTACTGGCGTAAAAAAATAATAGACAGTCTCAAGCTTACGTCTTCTTGCGGAACAGGCGACATCACGACGACATTTCTAAAAAAATACGAGTAAGTATTCCTCTATCATCTTAGACAACATTTTTTTCACAGTAGTATCTATCTGCATCCTCACCTCATGACTGTAAAACAGCAAAGATTATTCCCATCTACAAATTTCGGGAAACTCACGATCATTTTAACTACAGGCCCATATCGGTTACCTCAGTACCACGCGAAATAATTGAGCACATTTTCTAACCTTGTCAACTTTTCTGAGAAAAAAATTTTCCCCTAATAGTCGACATGGCTTTCGCAAATTCTTTTCTTGCGAGACTCAGCTGGTTACTTTTACTAATAAATAAATAAATAAATAAATAAATAAATAAATGCTTTCTTTATAATGGTGGTTTGAAGCTTTGTTTCTATTGAGTTCAACGGTAAATTGCTGGCTGGGAAGAAGTTCTGTGGTACGAATCGTTCTCTGAAACGGTTTGCCCCTTATGGGAAGGCTAAGGAAAGCATAAGAGCCTACCATAAGAGCATTCTTTTAAACTCGGTTCGAAATTGTTTGGCAATAAAAAAAAAAGTCGGTTAATATTCCCCGCTCAAGCTTCTCGAGCAGTCGATTTTAGCGGACCATTTTCGTGCAGTACAAGTTAGCAGAAGTAGCCGGCTTTGTTTTTGCTTACTTTCTAAAGAAATTCCATATTTACTGATAATAAGTTATCGAATCAGGCGTCACTACTCTTAAAACCTATGGCGTCAACGAAACCGGGCACTGGAATTTCAAGCTGGCGTCGGCACCACTTTTCCCGATTTGTACCGAGGCTCCGCTAGCGTTACAAATAACTTATTATTCAGTGTTCCGGAAGTGTTATCTATCAATTTAGCTTAACTTAATGCTTATCTTCAGTCTCTATTCAAGTGACGTAGTTCCTGGAGATATTACTGAAATAGAAAAAAAAAACGTCAGAGTTTTGCCCGACAGGCAATGCATTGATTGCGATAGCAAATTATTAGAGAGCTATACAAGGTAACGTTAGTAGTTTAATCAGCTGCATAAACTAATGTAAATATTCGCCTACTAAATTAACAAGCACATTGTCACGCGCCCACAGTAAAACACAACACATCTCACTCGACGACCGTACACACTGTAATGAAGAGCGGCGGCAGCGGCGAGCAACTTCAACTTCGCGTCGCTTCTCGCTTCAACGCGAACCAGGCGCGCGAGAGCACAGCGCACACGAAGCCATCAGCGATGTCGGGCCGGCTAACCTTGGAACATAGCGTGGATGACCTCGAAAATAGGACGCGCGCGTCCGCGCTCAGCCTCGGAGGAGAAGATGCGCACTAACCTGCCTCCTCGCGGCACACCCTCCACCCCCCACCCAACTTGGGCGCGTGAGGAGACGCCGCGCACGCTGTCCGCCTTGTGAGCGCGAGGAGGCACCGTCGCATCAAGCCACCGTCCTTCTCGGCTCGCCCGCGCAAGCTTTCGCTCGCACCAGCAGCATACGGCGCGCGGCCACGATTTTAGCTCACTTGGAATTTATACGGAACATCACGCCGGCGGCAACGACGACGGAAATTCGCCTGTAGTGCCCATATAGTTCCTATCGCAATAAAACAGCGATAAGTATTGGCAGCGTGTGTTAATAATACTTGCAATTTAAAATGTAAAGGCGGAAATATTAGGCCAAACTAAGACAGCAAACTTATCATCTTTATTCGATTAGTTAGACTACTTAACAAGTATTGTGCGTTTTCAGACACCTCTATTTTTTTTTTACGTGTCGTATCATATGCTAGTCAGGAAGTATGAAACGAGGACGCCTCAAATGCAGTATACAGGGGAAGTAATGTGGCTAAACGCGGCCTATTCCTACTTTATCCCTATAAGAACAACATTCCGCTCCAAGTATTTGATTTCGAAAGTAGAGACGTCGTAATAAATACTATTTAGTAGTAACGAATGTCTAGTCGAGCCCAAACAAAATGATGAACAGTGGGCGAAGAAGGGGAGTTCCAGCCCTGAGCTGCTTTGGTAATTGTGGTTGGCGGCATAAAAGAAAAAAAAAAGAAGCACCATGACGTGTAAGCACTGGTCGTTAATCTGGTGGGCTTAGTTTAACCAGAAGGTAAATACATATACGCTTAGGCCAGTTGAAACACGAATAAAAAATGTTCCGAGAGCTGTCATGTTGAGAGTAAAAAGTGTAAATAGGAAAAGAAAGCAGTGACTACAAGCCAATTTCTTGTCGAAGGTTGAGAAGAAGAAATGGGCGGAATGTAAAGTAACTCTTAGATAACAAAAAAGACAAAATCGAATGAACGATAAGTAAAATATTACAGATACGTTAGTAAAAGAAAATGTTCTAAAAAGCGAAAATATAATCAAAACAAAAAATAAGGGTTGCAATGTTAGGAGTCTTATGACCAGGACTAGCACTGCAGAAGTTGAGCGCTGCTGTTAACATTCTTGTCATTAGTATGAAGACTATATTCCAGAGCTCCCTTTGAAATATTATTGTCTATTGATTGCGCTGCGTTGAAATTGTGAATGGGATATGGCGCTGAACATTTGTTCGGTCTCTGGAAGAACGAAAGTGCGACGGCAGAATATAATGTTGGAGTTTTTCGAAGTCGTAGCCTGGCCAGTTGAGATATTCAGTGACTCCAGTGACAACTTTTTTGGCAGTATCCATACCATGCTTCTTTATTCTAAGATTCATTCGCTGAACTGTTTCGCCGGTGTACGATATAGGGCAGAAGAAACATTCAAGCACATCAATGACGTCAGAGTAATGACCGGTAAACTTGAATTTCATTTCGTGCACATAGACATTTGCATTGCCTTTCTGGACGCTTTGCTACGCTTACGAGTGCCAACTAATCTTCTCCCGCTCCGACGTGACATTGCTGTGCCGCCATCGCCTGGCAGTGGCGTTTACGAATGCTCGTTTGGTTGACCTCCCTGCCTTTTCTATCCTCACTTTCTCTTTCACTTTCTTTGAAGGCACTTGCAGGTCTTACGCCTGGGGCGAGAAGAAAATGTTCTGTTCGTAGTACGGACCAAAGGGGATTCCGCGCGTACTAACATGGAGGGGCGTTCAAAGTTTAGATTGCAGGGATCAGTTCCCCTTTTAACCTACGAGAGCGTTTTTCTAAGCCGATGATTGTTTGATACCATTGAACAGTAGTTGCGTGGAATGGTTTTCGTGCTTGGGATTGCGTTAGGCTGTGAGAGCTATAGGCCACTGGAATTCCGCTTTACACTGTTTTCTAGCCAATGCCGATCTCCTTTCTAATTTAGACGCCTCACGGAAGGACTGATTTAGAGAGATTTTTGACGTCTGGAGAACCTCTTGATAACTGTTGAAAGCTTTTTTTTTTCTTACTCGTTTTAAACTGTCCAATACATATATTTGCTTTATCCTATTTACGCGTAAAATTAAGTACTGAGGATTGGTAAACTGCATGCACGTCACTTTTGTTTCCCGCTTGTCACTGCCACTAAGAAACCACCTGCTGCAAACTCAGCCATTACCTCCCTCTCCACACTCCCCCCTTTGCCCTGAGCTAATACTTCCCTAATGAACATTGACACTTACCTAATCTAAACCGCTTACGCTCCTCGCACTAAGGGAAACGAGTTATAAGTGCAAACCCTGCCAAGGACAGCAGCCATTGTCCTGACGAAGACAAGTGCCCTTGTTGAAATGTACTGGCTCCAGGTTTCATTGCTCGCCCACTGTTGTTCATTTCAGGCGAAATCTCCCGGGAGAATCTTCCTGTGACCCCCTTGTCTTGTTCGTATTTAACCTAAGTGCTAGGCGCTTTCATTGATTTCATTAGGTCACCTTGTAGCCGAACAACACGAAAAACATGTCACATTGTTGCGCGAAATGTTTACAGCGCACGTGCATTGCAGACAAAGTTAAAAATGGCATTAAGGTGCCGACGCTTTGAAAAACAGTTGCTGTGTGAAGTCACTGTGTAGTAAGCGTCTTCTTTTCGTTCTCGTTCTGCTTGGCGCTCTTCAAATCATAATAAGGTGCATTAATTCAGCAACCGCCTGCCACTAAGTGATACTACCAACCAAAATCTTCCTATCCCGCGATCAATTATAGCAACTGTAGTCAACATCACGTGAAAACGTAACGAGGCAGCTACATTTTAGTCTGACATGGAGGCTGATTTTATTACTTCGTAAGCCGGAAGCCAAGCCTAAGTCTGTCTGTCGCTAGTGCACGCGCGAATTCTGTACGCGGGCGTGCGTCTTTATACCTTGCCGTTATACATTGTCCTATAAGCCCTTGTACGTTGTCTTATACAATAAAAGGCTACATGCAGCCTCAGCGCGTATTCGCAACCACTCTCGCAAGCTTTCAAGTCGCAGTGCGTGGTGGTAAACGGTCCGAAAGAAACCGCGCCGCAATCATCCCCAATGGTCTCGCGGAAGTCTTTCCGCGTACATCGGGCTGTTTTTTGGGTGCAGATAAGGGTGCTGTGCCGCGCGCGTCGCTATGGAGATTAACGGTGGTGCATTGGGCCGTGTGCAACGAACGCTCCCTTGCGGCCCTGCATCGGTGCGGTGTGCCACCGTTTCTGGAGACGTGATCGCACGGCTAATCCCTACGGCAAGCATATACACCGTGCCTGAAGGCGGCTCCACTCCCCGTTGAGTGCTTTTCTTCTCTCTCTTTTTTACTTTAGTTTCGATACTTGCCGGTTCGCTTCCGCTTGTTAGCCAAACAAACGCTATGAGCATGGCAGACTAGCTTTGCTCGTGTTCTGAGCAGGCAAAATGGAAAGAGTTCAGTGGTGCACTGACAACTTTCAAAAACAAACGACAACTGTTCCGACAACTCGACGAGAATCTTTCGCAGCGCGTAATGAACTCGGTCCCTAACATGTCTTTCCCTAAATTCAGAACTTTCTTTTAATGCCTTCAGTCACGGTGTGCGCATTTGTGTACGCGACTTGTTTTTACCAGTTCTGTCTAGCAGCGGCAAGAAAAAAAAACCTACCTACATGGAACTGATATTGAACTAAAAAGTCGCAGTTTCGCAAAGGCGAAGCGTTGAATGCGGTAGCAAATTAGTAGACAGCTATACATAGTAAGAATAGTAGCTTTATTGGCCGCATAAACTTGGAAACATTCGCCCATTGACTAAATTTACAAACATGGTGTCACGCGCGCACAAGCGAACATGAACACATCTCACTTGATGACGGCGGCAACTCGCTGTCAGGTCGCTGTCAGGTCGATGAAGCGCGGCTGCAGCAGTGTGCGAATTGACCTTCGTACTGTTTCTCGCTTCAACGCCAACTAAGCGGTGAAAACACAGCGCACACTAAGCTATGGTCACTCGGCGGGCTGTGCCCTTATCGCAAATCGCTTTCAAGATAGGGCCCGCGCGGCCGCGCCCTATGGAGCAGCCGCCAGTGTAGAACGCCCCCGCCGCTCCCTTTCCTCCCCCCGGCGCCTTGCGCGCGACGGAAGACGGTGCGCTTGCTCCCCGCCTTCCTCCCTCGCGCACGCGAGATTGAGCCGCTGTCGTCGGCTCACCCTCGCGCGCTTTCACTCACACATACAGCATATGGCGCGCGCAGACGATGTTATCGCCCTTGAACTTTTTTACGGAACATCACGGCAACGGTGACCCCGACGGCGACGGTAGAAATGCGCCTGGAGTGTCCATATAATTCTTATCGCAATAAAACTACAAATTAAATTCACTGCGTTATGGTTTCATTTTGTTTCTATGTCCTACGTACTACTGTACACGACCGCTTTGCTGCAGACGCTATCGTTTTTGACGGCATGTTAGACGCGCCGCGTTCCATCAACAATGGCTAAATTATGGTTTCTTTTTCTTTCTTATAGTACTTGACAGTCGATAATTGACTTCCGTATGTGCTTCGATCTAGTGGTTCAATTTTTTTTAGGAAGATTCCCAGCATAAATGACCCTATAATAAATCGATATTTAATTGTATTCCGTAATTCTGAATATTCGGTAGAACATGCGCAATTCATCATCCTTCCGCTTTGACTTTCTTTCCATGCCGTCTGCGACGCCTTGGAATAAATGTATGTAACTTTGGCACATTTTTCGACAGGCAGTCATAATTCGTGACGGAAAAGGATTACCTTCCCGAGAGAGGTAATCTGTTCGTAATCGAGTTCGGATTGGTGCGGATTTCACAAACCACTTCATCATGCGCATGTGGAGCAACAGATGAGGACATCGCATTTGGGTTGTTAACCTGTGCGCTTTATGCCCAGCAGAGGTAACGACTGTGTGTCAAGTTTAAAACAATGGGAGGCCTGTACTCTTTTTAGGGAATAATCTTGGAACGTGGCCCTCCTCAGGCATTGCAAAGGGGACATTATGGGCTGCGTGTAATTTATTTTTTATTTTCGCCCCTAAACCTCAAAATACTGACTGACCCGCAGTGGTAGCGTAGTTTCTTTTGCGTTGCGCTGCTGAGCACGAGGTCGCGGGATCAAATATCGGCCGCGCCTCCCGTATTTCGATGGGGGCGAAATGCAAAAACGCCCGTGTACCATGCATTTGGTGCACGTTTAAGAAACCCATGTGGTCAAAGTTAACCCGGAGTCCCCCACTACGGCGCGCTTCATAATCAAATCGTGGTTTTGACAGGTAAAATGCCCAACTCCGGATTTTTTTTATTACTGACTGTATGCATGGACGTTTGAACTTGTCGGGTTCAGAGAGCAGGCAAGTCTAACGATAAATGGAAAGCACCTATGGTTGAAGGTGCCCATTATTTCTGAGCGCTTCCGCAGGGTTGTTGTGGATTTGGTGGGACCGTTATCAAAAACAAACGCGGAAAACATATAAATGTTCACCTTATTGTACCCTTCCACAATGTTTCCTGAGGCGGTTCCGTTAAAGGAGGCAACCTTGGTCGAGGTGGTGGATGCTCTGCTTTCCATACTTCCGCACCTCGGTTTCCCGGCAGAAGTATACTCAGACCAGGAAACAGTTTTCACGAGCGCCCTCAGGACCACGTTTCTCGAGAAATGTGGTGTTAGAATTTTGCATAGCTCGGTGTATCATCCTCAGAGCAACAGCGTAGAGAAGTGGCATTCCGTCCTGAAGAAAGTTTCGAGAGCGGTTTGCCATGAGAGGAAGTGTGACCGGGACTGTTGCCTACCGCGCACACTCCGCGTTGCGCAAGGTGCCACAGGAGACAACAGGGTTTGCCCCGGCAGAGCTACTATATGGCTGAAATCTTCGAGGTCCCCTGAGGCTAGTTCGCGAGCTATGGGAGGACGATTGGGTGCCCACAAGTGTGGTGGAGTATGTGCTGGACCTGATGCAAAGGTTACATGAGTCTCGTGCGATTGTGAAGTGTAACATAGAGGCAGCGCAAGACGCTTGAAAGGGATATTACGACAGAAATGCGAGCAAGCGATCGTTTGACACTGGCGACAAAGTGAAGATCTTGCGGTCAAATCGCCAAAATAAACTGGAAGTCCACTGGGATTGGCCCGCCGAGGTTATTGATCGCATTTCAGAGGTGAATGACACTGTGAGGTTACCTGGGCGTAGACGTGAGGAACGGGTTTATCATGTAAACTTAATGAAACCCTTCTTGAAACGAACAGCTAATGTCAGCATAGCTATGAATGTTTCAGAGGATGTTCCTCTAGAACATCCTCTCTTGCGTGGTACGTGGTACCACTCTTGCGTGGTACGTGACATCACTGTCACAGCCGCTTGTCCAAGCCCGTTTCTTTCAAAAACCGAAGCAGTCCCTTCGTCGCCTTCAACTGCGATGTCTTCTGTCGGCGACATGTGAAAATCGTTTCAAGTGACAATGGTCTATTGTCAAGGTGCGCCAGAACGGACGCCGGGGACTATCTCTGAACATTATATTCAGGACAGTCGCACAGAATGTGTTCTAGCGTCTCCTCGCAAAGACAGGCATTGCAGACAGCGTTGTCGGCCATTCCAATGCGAAATGAGTAAGATTTCGTGAATGCCACCCCTAGCCATAAGCAATAAAACAGAGTGGCCTCTCTTCGGCGGAGTCCAGTTGGCATACAGAGATGCATCAAAGAGGGCAGGTGGTATTGACGATTGCTACAGTTGGTCTGGCTGCTTGGTGTGCACCATAAAGAGAGCATGATCTCCAGTGCAAGCACTCGAAGTAGCTAAGAATTGAGAAAGTGGAAGATTAGAGGAGCCTTATTCGGGAACGTGTGGATTATTTTGGGGAGGATCTAGGAATGACTCATTTGATACAACATGGCATGGAACTAACAACGGAGGTTGCTTTTAAGTCCAAAGCATACCACCGATCCCCGCGGCAGCTAGACAAGGCAGAAGTAAAAAGGATGCTTCGTCTAGGGGTGATCAAGGAAGCACAGTGAATATTGCTCCCCTCTAATGGTACTTGAAATACTAAGGAAAGATCCACGGCCATGCGTGGCTTATCGAAAGTTAAATGCCATCACGACATACCAAATCTATCCCTTGCCGAATAAAGAGGAGAGAGTAGAACTCGTAAGCAGGGCTGAATTCATTTCAACCTTATACTTAGTGAGGAGATATTGGCAGGTGCCCTTAACAGAGCGATCCGGTCCTTACGCGGCCTTTGTAACCCCTTTCGGGGCTTACGATCCAGTTACCATGAGCTTTGACTTGAAGAATGCACCGTTCTGTTTTTCAAGGCTTATGGATCAGATGCTTGAAGGACTAGAAGAATTCGCGCTGCCCTATCTGGATGATGTGGCCGTGTTTTCTAATGACTGGGAGTCTCACTTGCAACATACCCGAACGGTGCTTGAAAGAATCCGAGGGGCACGCTTGACAATCAAAGCCTAGAAGTGTCAGTTCGGCCAGGCTCGTGTCACATATTTAGGGCACGAAATAGGACACGGGAAGCGGGAACCATTGAAAGCCAAAGTGGTGGCCATAGTTGACTTTCCGAAGCCCGTAACAAAAAGGATGTGCGATGATTTCTGGGAATGGCTGGGTATTACCAGTACTACATACCAAATTATTCGGAGCTTGCCAGTTCGCTAACTGACAAACTCCAGAAGCGTGAATCAGAAGGGGTCACTTGGAGCGCCGATAGGGAAGCGGCTTTCCAGAATCTGAAGAAAGCTTTGTCTACGTGGCCTACACTTGTCTCGCCAGACTTTTGCCGAGAATTCTTTCTCCAATGTGACACCAGCAACCGCGTGGTCTAGGTGTCGTCCTTACCCAACTAAATGAACGCGGAGAAAAGCATCCTGTGCTGTACCTCAGTCGAAAATTGACACCACGAGAAGAAGCGTTTGGCACCTCGGAGAAAGAGTGTTTGTGCATAGTATGGGCCATTCAAAACCTAGGATGCTATATTCAAGGCACTAAATTCCCGGTCGAGAGCGACCATTGCCCCCTTGCGTGGCTGAAGCAATTGTCAGGAAAAAACGGAAGGCTACTGAGATGGAGTCTCATCTTGCAGGAATACAACTTCGAGGTCAAGTATAGGATAAGGAGTCAGTATAAGAACGCAGACTGTCTAAGCCGGCGTTTTCTAGTCGCTTTCTCAAAAACATGAAATAAGCTCCCTATTTCTCTCCGGCTCTTTCTCTATGAACACACACGCACACACACGCACGCACACACACGCACGCACGCACACACACACACACACACCCACGCACGCATGCACACACACGCACTCACACACGCACGCACGCATGCACACACACACACACACACACACACACACACACACACACACACACACACACACACACACACACACACACACACACACACACACACACACACACACACACACACACACATTTCTGCATCGAGTGTCAATTGGGTGTCAGTGCACATATATGTACACGTTGCACAATGAAATGAGTATGCATGGGGGAGGGGAGATTTTACCGTTGCTTTAAGTCCGCAAATATTGACCGGCTGTCGAGCAACCTAAGCATTGCGCTTACAAAAAAAGTTTCGAGCCGATTACACAGCTGTATACTCTGTCTGCTCACACGCTGAAAGAAACCTGCTGTGAAAATATCTGCAACTCCCTTTAATGATTTCTCCTTTGGAGCGGGGCCTCGAGCAAGCGGTGACTTGGACTGCCGAAATCTGGGGGGCCGTTAAGAGAAGGTCAAATGGAACTTAGCGGGCTGAGCACGTAATAGGCGATCGCTTTTGTCCTGCTTCATCGGCCGTTCCTCCTGCTGAGGTGCATGTGCGCAAGAGCTGCGCGGTGCTGCAGCGCCGCGTGCCGCTCAGCTCCCGACGAGGAACGCGGGCCCAATTAGGCGGCAGCGGGCCGTGCGCCGAACCCCGCGAGCTGTGCCAGCGAGCAGCATAATCCGCGGAATAAATTAGGAATTACGGTCCTGTCCTGAGCGTGCTGTCGGAGACGACCTTTTAATCAGCGCGCCTTTCTCGACGAGCCTAACCTTTTCACTTCGCGTCGCTGTTCGTGGCTTGGAACGCTCGCTGAAAGTTTGGCGACGTGGCCTGTTTGGTTGCCAACACCTCCTCGCAACCATATCTTCCCCCACGAAATGATATTCACGAGGGTGCGGACACTACACGCTGCATGCGCGCGCTGCTATTGCCGGCGGTACCCAAAAAGTGAGCAGAAGTGAGCTCTTCTGCTCTCTCGACGATCCCCCCCCCCCCCCCCCGCGTATCCATGGATCGGCTAGCCTAACTTAAGTGCCTGTTCGCGAAAATTTGTACATCCTTCACTCTAAAGCTATACCAGAGGTCTCGACGTAGTGCATGTCATACTGCCGAGCAAACTCTAAAAGATTCAGCGTGGACACTCTCAGTGCGATGGCTTTCGAAAGTTGCCACGTCTCCAACAGCGTCTTTGTTTTGAACAACACCTATTGAAGCTCCAGGCTCAAGAGATCACAAGAGCAGATCCCAAGAATCCGCAAGCTGCAGATCGCGGCAGGCGCTTGCGTAATACGAGTATTCAAAATGCAGACACGGATTACGTACCGGAGAAGCTAGACCCAAGACTACAGCGACCGCCGCACAATCGTATACGTGTGGATTATTATTGCCAGGTGTTTCACTTCTGTGCATGGTTCTCTCTTAGCTTCGCAAGGTTAGTGACGTTTTGCTGTTTGTCATGCAAGTCAAGCTCCATGAGTGCGAGGGGCCTCCGCCATATAAAGCCTTGCAACAAGAAGGATATCCTCACGACAGCACGTCTCAGTCTTCGTCTAAACGGAAGCCAGACACCCGTTAAGCTGGATGTCACGCCCCACCTATTGCGGTTCTTACGTGATGGTGGCCACATTACGGGGTAATGACGCCGTCAGGAAACTAGTTACGTGCAATCCGCAGCTCCGTCACAGCAGGTTATTACAACCAGAAGCGGCGAGGCGAATTTTTATGCATGTTTCAAAACCCCTCGCTCCCCCACTTCTACATTCTTTCTAAATGCCTGAAGTCTTCCAGCTTTTGAAGACTCTCTTCCAGTCGCGATGTGCGCGTTCCGTAGCACACGTTATCCTTTTTGCACTTGTTATAATCCTTCCCATCCGTTATTTCCTCTTTCTCTCTCTATCTCTCTCTCTTTCTTCCGCAGAATAAATGTATCTTCTTTTTAACTTCCTTTTTCTGTACCGACATAAAACATCGCGTGAATGAATGTTATCCTTTGTCGAAGTCGGAAGACATTTATTTTTTTCATTTTTTTTTTATTTAGGGATACCGCGCAGACCTCCAGCGAGGAAATGAGTGCGAGTTGCATGTGGTAAAATTCAAGATAGAAGGAGAATTGTATGAGAAATGAGTCTACATTCCATTTGAATTGTATGTAGATCACGCCCAGTTAGCCTCAATTTCTTTCACTTGACTAGAACGACTTTGAAATTCCATCCGTCGGAGTGCATGCTTGTACCTCGACCTTGCAGTAAAATGAATTGAGAGACTTCTCTCACGCAGTTCCAAGGAAAGAACCAAGTGTGACAGGTTCTAATAGGATATACATGCAATGCTTGAGAGCTATATAGCTAACGAAATCTCTTCAACGCGTGCGACTCGAGAACCTGCAAAAAGAATAAGATAATGATGAAAAGAATTCGCCTCTCATTGCGAAGTCCACTTCTTATCGTCTAGGAGAATAAGAATGAGGCAAACGAAAGGCTGATGCAGGACTAATGAGATGCATCCCATGCGGTACGTACGCAAATTCATGCTTAGGTCGTAAAAGGCTTAGCGCCATGTGTACCGTTGCAAGCGCTATAGCATATTTGACTACTGTTTTTTTCTTTTTCTTCTTTTTTGCTGCCTACACAAAATAGCGGATCGCGATTACGCAGTCGCGATTCCCGTGCGTATATTTCGCATTTCATTCTCGTGTTCATCACTATACGCCCCGCAGTTCAGTAGCAAGTTGCGAAAGCTGTCTTCTTGCTACAGTATATGCAGGGTGTTTCAGCGAACATTTTCCAACATCTTTAAAAGTCACCTGTGGCCGATATCACAATTCCAGTTCATCAGCTGGTCTACTCGAAGCGGCGGACAGTACTTGCACAAAAAATTCAGATGCAAAATCAAGGAATTATTGAAAATTCACTAATTAAGTTTTTAACTATGCCTCACCTCTGCCTACCAAAAACCCAGACATTTCTTCATCGAACTAAGAAGAGCAAAACTCGGGAGCATTTTTTTTCACTTTGTTCAGAACCTAGATTAGAGCACTGTTTATAGGCAAAATAACCATGATGAAGCTTATAAGGCCTTCCTAAAGCGGTTGCGTGCTAATTATGACGCAGCATTTCCACTTCAGAAGCTCTCACGCGATAGCAATAAAGAATGCAGAAAGCTTTGGATAAATTCCGATCTTTACAGGCGCATTCAAATAAATAATAAGCTATACCACGGATTTCATACACTCGAGAGAGACAGATGCGTTAACTAAATACAAGACATATAGAAAGGTTTTAACTTCAGACATAGGGAAGGCTAAAACAAACTACTACGAAGTGTTATTTGAAAAAAATTACAACAATAAGAGGAAATTATGGGAAGTCATAAATGTGCTTACGAACAGGAATAAAGGCTGTCGTAGGACACAGGACCTAACAATTAATGGCGAAACAGTCAGCGGCGAAAGGTTGGCCAATGTCATGAACGAACTCTTTATAAACGCGGGCTCCTATGTTGCAACCGATGGAAATACGGAAAGTGCCCCAACTCCTGATAAGTCTACTGTGCTTTATTCTATTTTTTTGGTTCCCACAGATCCGGTTGAAGTAGAAAACTTAATCAGAAAGCTTAAAAATAATGTTGCGTCAGGGATTGATGAAATAGGCTCTGCTGAGTTGAAATTCATATCACCATTGATATGTGATGTATTGGCCTATATTATCAACTTCATTCTCACTGGCAGTGTATTTCCGGAACAGTTAAAGGTGGCAAAAGTCACTGCAGTACATAAAGGCGGTGCTATCAATAATTTAGTAACCTATCGACCAATCTCTGTGCTTCCAACAATATCAAAAATATTTGAAGGAATAATTTACGATAGACTTGCATTTTTTATAAACATCAAGTAATAACAAAGAGTCAATATAGGTTTCAGAAAAAATAAGCTAACTGCACAAGGTCTGTGGTATATCAAAGATAGGATGATCGACCATATGGAAAAGAAAAAAATACACTCTTGGGCTCTTTCTTGATCTTCAAAAAGCATTTGACTCCATACGATTCCAACTATTAATTCATAAATTGTAGAGGTATGGAGTGCGTGGAGCCGCACTTCAGCTCTTCAAAAGTCACCTTGAATATGGCTATCAATTCGTGCAAATTAATGGCACAATGGCTACAAAGATAAAGTTAAACCAAGGAGTGCTCCAAGGGTCCATATTGGGGCCACTATTCTTCATTGCTTACATAAATGATATTGTAGAAATTCCTGATTCCCATGAACTTATTATGTACGCTGATGATACAAGGGTTTTCTTTTCATCAGACAATTTAATATTACTTGAAGTCAGTGTAAATAACTATTTAAGGCACCTTTCAGAATGGTTAAGGCAAAATACGCTACGCTTAAATGCCAAAAAAAACCTATATGATATTCCGGCCTATAAGTAAAATAAGTGTCACATTTGAAGGAAATTGTATTACAGACGTTAGGGAAGAAAAAAATTCTTTGTGTGTGGTTTCAGGAGGAATTAAACTGGGACACACATGTAAATCACCTGATTACCGCATTAGCGCGAATAGTTGGTTGTTTTCCCAAAACTGTACACTTAATCCCATTAAGGTTAAAACTAAATATGTGCTATGCACTCTTTCATTCTAAGATAGCTTATCGGATATTAGTCTGGGAAACAACATCGCAAAGAAATTACCATAGACTTATTACTATGCAGTAGA
This sequence comes from Dermacentor variabilis, assembly GCF_050947875.1. Classification (NCBI taxonomy): domain Eukaryota; kingdom Metazoa; phylum Arthropoda; class Arachnida; order Ixodida; family Ixodidae; genus Dermacentor; species Dermacentor variabilis. The sequence continues at coordinate 151,587,842 of NC_134568.1, read as the reverse complement.
ATATATTGCGCTGTATCGAAAAGTACAGGGGAAAATTACAAGACCTGCCAACTGCTCTACTGTTCTTAAAACATTTCATGCTCAGGATTGATCAGTTGTACTATTTTAAATTGCTCCAAGTAATTCAACAAAATCAATTATATGAACAAAGCCACATCGAAACACCATACTACTGTTTACGAGAACAAAAGATACGAGGACCTAAAGTAAGATCTAATTATGGAAAACAAAGTGCTGCGTACCAGACACATCATGTTTAGAATGCAGATAAATTGAACATTAAAGCTAGTAGGGCTGCATTTAAAAAACAAGCAAAGAACTTATTAATTACCACATGTATACAATATCAACATTACCTTGTGGATTTTCATGCCTCGACCAATGCTTAAATCATTCACGAATTAGTATTCTGAGTGTTTCCATGTATAATGTAATTTCATTGCATCATCATGCATTCTACGCTTCCAATTTTTGGGGAATTTATTTTGTGTAGCTGTATATTTTGGCGTGCGCGACGTCTTCTGTACGATCATTTAGAGATGTTATGTAATTTTTTTCTCTTATTTATGTGATTTGTTATGTGTACTCTTGCAAGTTGCTAGTTGTCTATTTTCCTGAAACTGATGTACTGCAATCCTTCTTTTTACTCTGTTGAACTCGAAGCGTGTGAGCTGCCACGAACTGCGGAGGGACAGGGACCTTTGTCAGGCTTGATCGCCTTTAGCCCCAACCCCTGCAGTGAGCTTTGTATATTACTTACTGTAAGTAAAAATACTTACTACTTAGTACTAAAAAAGCTAATTACATTATGGCCCATATTGCAATTTACAAATTCTAGCCGTGGAGTTTGCAAGGCGGATCCACTTGGAACAAATTTTCAAGGTGACACCACTTTCGAGATACAAATTCCCGAACTTTGCGGAGAAATGCATTGGCGTTCCAGTTAATTTGTTAACAAGACGTCGTTTCATGCACTGAACCACGCAAGTAACTGGAACGCCAGTGCATTTCTCCGAAAAATTCGGCAATTTATATCTCGAAACTGGTGTCGTCCTAAGAATTCGTTCCAAGTGGATCCGCCTTGCGAATTCCACTGCTAGAATTTGTAAATGGCAATATAGGTCATAAGATAATTAGCTAAAATGTTAATTAGTGAATTTTTGTTAATTAGCCAATTTTGCATTTCAATTTTTGGTGCAAGTAGTGTCCTCCGCTCCGAGTAGACCGGCTCATATACTATAATTGAGCTGTATGCCACAGGCAACCTTTAAACAAATTTAAAACTGTTCGCTGAAACACCCTGTATATATATACAGTGTCCATGAAGGTGTCAATTATTGTCGCACAAGAACCTCCGCAGCGGTTTTGCTGCTCACTCTTTTCAGGAGCTCGGCACGAGCCCACTGCTCGAGGACTTATGTGCAATAGAGATAAATTGAATCAAGCCACCCTCGTCATATATATGTAGTACGTGTCAAGGTCGATAACAGACAAGTGAAGGTGAAACGCAGCACACTGGGTGCCTTAACGCAGGCCGCGGCATTCAGTAAATAATCCACATATTGTCGTTGTCACACGGTTTACTCAATTACCGAAATCCGCAACACTAAATCCGCGGTCTGGCGTCAGAGCCTTTCCAATCGGGAGGAGGAGACAGTGAGTCTTTCCAATCGAGAGGAGGAGATAGTGAGTCTTTCCAATCGAGAGGAGGAGATATGGAGCCTTTCCAATCGGGAGGAGGAGATAGTGAGTCTTTCCAATCGAGAGGAGGAGATATGGAGCCTTTCCAATCGGGAGTAGCAGATAGTGAGCCTTTCCAATCGGGAGGAGGAGACAGTGAGCTGCGCACGTGTCGTTTCACCACTGCGCGATTCCGTGCGGACCACTCTCTCGGTCGCCGGTATTGAATATCCACGCTTCTATACATAGGGTGTCCCAGATAAAAGTAACCAATATTTTCAAAACGACGGCGTGTGCTAGGTGTCTGAAACGAACTCATTGGTGCTGAGAATCGCACGGCCTAGTCTGCGGTAATTCTTTCGTTTTGCAAAGTCAGTAAATTAGTATAAACGAATTGCTGGACTTTTTAAAATATTGGTTTCACCAGAAAAGTGCCAATGCGAAAGTTGCAGATCACATTTAAAATTTCAGTGCCATTCCATTCTTCGAAGAAAGCTGACCAGCGAAGCTGTGTATGTGGGCCCCTTAATGGCGCACTGCACCTCCGCCGCGGGTCGGCCCGGCATTGCACTATCTTCGGGATTTTTTTTTTCTACATGCGGACACGATAGCGGGGAAAGTAGCCCTTTACAGCTTCGCTGTAAAATGGCCGACTGAAGTGCTGGCAACTAAGTGCCAGTAATGGAGCTTCTTGTACTTGCCCTTAAAGACAGCCCGCGAAATACAGAAAGCAAACCCCTGATATCGGCACTATTTCTGCGCTCCCAGACGACCGATCAAGAAACGAAATCCGCTTGTCTCTGCAGCGCTGTCCTCTCGCTAGTAAGATGTGATCCGTAACCGATAAAAGAACACGAAATTACACTTTCCTTCCCGATTAAACAGTTCTGCGGTAAGCTATTACTCAAGCCCGACCTTTCATTTTTTATTGAGGGCTAGGGCAAGAGGCTTCATCAATAGTACTTAGTTGCAAACACTTCTGTCGACTATATTTAAGTGCGATCTACAACTTCCGTATTGGCAGTTTCTTGATGAAGCCAATATTTAAAAAATTAGGCACTTAGTTTATACTTTTCGCAAAACGAAAAAAACTAAAGCATGCTGTGAAAACGATGAGTTGCCTCGCTGCATAATGTGTGTCATCATCAAGTTCAGACTTTCCGAAGTAGTTATTATTCCTGCTTCCGTGCCTCCATGCAAAAGAACACTACAGAAAGCATTCTTGCTGCTTAAAGCATTAGTGACTCTAATGCTGTGGCACAAATCTATAAAAGAACAAAACCAAATGAAGCTTAGGCGTACACGACCACAATTAATAAAATTACCTACCTATAAACAAAGTACACTCCGTGATTTGAAACGCTGTTACGATCGGCTTGCGGGGGCTGGCGATCTTCGGAGAAGCGACCTCCGAACCCTTCCCAGCCCGCAGCGACGACTTGATTTGTAAAGACAACAATCCGCCGCCTCAACAGCGTTCGGCGGGCCACGTTCGGCGAGCCGAGTATTGTTAGTTCATTCGCCGTCACCTTCACGGTTTGCTTGGAGCGGGAGAACTCATGAAAGGGGATGTTTTGCGGTGCTCTCCCACGGGCCCCAGAGGTCTTCACAGTCAACGGACAGACGCGGCGTGGCGGCTACTGACTGCGCGGTCACCTCAGGTCAAAACCCCTGTCTGCGAGAATTCTCTCACCTCAGTGTGTTCAGTGGAGCATGTGCGGAAGTGAGTGTGTAAACCCTCCTCCTCGAAGGCGGTTCGACTAAGATGCCTTTGGACGCTCCCATTGGTCGAAGGTTTCACGGCAGTTTTACCTCACCTAGGGATTTAGGGAGGACAGAGTGTTTTTAAGCAGCCGTTGAAGGCTGTTCAGGGCTCATTCTCTTTCAGTCATGCTAGACTGATGAAATGTAACATTCTGCACCCTTCGTGTTGATATCGTAAATAAATCCCATATTCCTCGTTCTCGTATAGAACAAATCTCTCCTTTCAACAATGTCCTCAGCGTGGATGAGTCGGACGACGGCCTGAGCCAGCTACTACTTACTTCATGCCCGACCCCAACTCTTACAACTGGCTAGCAGCGGTGAGACGGACTTTCCGACGTGGTGCTGTGTCTGCTGTGAGTGCTTGGTTCTTGCTTCGACTCTCTAGGCTTCATTTTGTAGTTGTTCAGTTTAGAGCAGTAGGGAAGCTGGATTGTTGATTGTTAGCTAGGTTGTGTTTACCTAGGTATGTTTACCGAGCAGGATCAAGGCAGTAAAGCAGCAATCATGGAGTTAAGGACACTGCTGACAGACGAAGTGTTGATTGTTGGTGAGGAACTGGGCCTAGAGGTACACAAGGAAATGCTAAAATGGGAATTATTGAAGTTGATTTCCGAACAGGCCAATGAGGAGGATATTGAAATTGGGTTAGAATTTCTTAGGAAACGAGAGAAACGGGACAGAGAGAGAGAAGAACGGGGCATAAAGGAACGCGATTTAAGAAAAATGCAAATTGACCTTGAAACAAAACGTTTGGAGTTTTCTTAAGGAAGTGAAGGGGCTCTGCGACGGTCAAGTGAGGCAGAATCATACCGCATGGACAGGCTGTTAAAGGCATTCGAGGTCCGGAATGATATAGGCTTGTTCCTAAGAAAATTTGAAAGGACTTGCGAGAAGATGAACTTCGGTCCGAGTACATGGGCACAGTGGTTGCTGTGTATGTTGCCGTGGGAGGCTGCTGAAGTAATCGCCAGGCTCAGTGTACAAGATACATATGATTATGCGAAGGTTAAGACTAGTCTTTTGAAGAAGTGCCGCCTTTCAGCCGAAGCTTTTCGGCAAAGATTTAGAAGCAAGGGCAAGAAGGATCGTGAGGGGTATCCGGAGTTTGCATACGGCTTAAAGGCCAACCTAGTCGAGTGGTTGAAAAGCGTGGAAGCGTACGAGAGCAGAGACATGATTATTGAGTACATGTGTCTACAGCAGTTTTACAAAAGCATCCCTCAATCTGTGAAGCTGTGGGTGCAAGACAGAAGAAATGTAAACACTGTGGAAAGGGCGGCTGAATTAACCGAAGAGTACGCAACGCGTAGAAAGCTGAACGCCGAGGACGGAAATTGGGATGGTCAAAATGGACCGCGGAAACCATTCCCGTTCAAAAAGGGTTCGCAGACTAGACGACCGAAGCCTGTATACGTGGAGCAAAAACCCTCAGAAAAGAGCGAGGAGAAGTCAAACGCGGAAGCCCCGCACAAAAAGAGCAGAAAAGAAAGTTCGAATCTTTTAGACCGATCCGCTGCTATAAGTGCCACATACTCGGACATATCGCTGTAAACTGCGGGAAGCCTAGTGTAGTTTTCTCCTACGTGGATGAAAAAGACAAGTATATGGAGCTTTTAAGCCCATATCTTCACGACCTGCAAGTTGATGGCAAACCATGCCGGGTGCTGCGAGATGGTGCCGCCACTATGAACATTGTCCATCCGACTTACGTGAGGGTAGATGACTTCACGGGAGAAGTAACATGGATCAAACAGGTTGTAGAAGAACACAGCGTGTGCCTGCCCACGGCCAGTCAAAATCAGTGGACCGTTCGGCGAGCTCAGGACCGAGGCTGCAGTTTCCAAGTTCTTGTCGCTGCAGTACCCTTACATTTCTTGAATCGGTCGGATCAGTTACTGCGGGACAAGGGGTTTAAACTGGGAGAGGGCGTAGTGCAGGCGTTGACGCAAGGCCAAGGTTGTAAAATCAGGTCGCTTTCGGCTGAAAATGCAAAAGCTGCTCCAGCAGAAGTAGCAAAAGAGGTAACTTCAGTAACCGAATCCGAGCTAGGTTTGAGGGACAAAAAAAAGCGGTTGAGGAAACCCTGCCAGCTGACCAGCTAAATGAGAGCGTATCACTAGGGAGTCAAAGTTCACGCGTGCAAAAAGAGCCTGTTGACGCACTCGCAAGCGAGACAGGATCTTTACTATCACCGGCCTCAAAGAACTTTGATCGGCTATTACGTGTGCACAGATGGTCACTGGCAGCCGAGCAAAAGAATGATGATAGCTTAGCTAAATTGCGTCACACAGCTAAAGAAGGCATTGCTAGGCGCATCGTGACGATACATGAGAGGAGGATTGTTGTATCGGTACTACAGAGACCGAAAGGGGAGCATTCTAGATCAGTTAGTCGTAACTCCTAAGTACAGGGAGTACCTTTTGAGTCTCTGTCATGGAAATGGGTGCTCTGGCCACCTAGGCATAAACAAATGAAAGGAAAGCTTGCTTATGGAATACTATTGGGCTGACTGTTTCAAAGACATAGAAAACTTTGTAAGATCATGCGACGTCTGCCAGCGCTCGGGTAAACAAGGAGAAACTTGGAAAGCTCCACTAAAGGTAGTGTCCTTAATTTCAGAACCTTTCAGACGACTTGTGATAGACCACGGTAGGGCCTCTAACATAAGCAAAGTTGGGTTACAGGTACTTGTTTACCATGCTGTGTCCAGCTACAAAGTTTTCAGAAGCAATCCCTATGAAAGAGCTCAGCTCCACCGAAGTAGTAGACGCGCTTCTGTCAGTATTCGCACGAGTTGGGTTTTCAGCCGAAATTCAGGCGGATCAAGGGTCAGTATTCACCAGCTCACTGACTTCCACATTCTTACAAAAGTGCGGCGTAAAGTTGATACATAGTTCCGTCTATCACCCTCAGTCAAATAGTGCAGAGAGGTGGTATTCAGTGCTTAAGCGAGTTTTACAGGCGCTTTGTTACGAGGACAAGGAGGACTGGGAGAATTGTCTTCCGGCCGCTTTGTTTGCTTTGGGAACGGTTCCTCATGAGGCTACAGGGTTCTGGCCAGCAGAACTAGTGTATGGGAGGACACTCCGTTCTCCACTGAGAATGTTAAGAGAGATGTGGGAGGAAAGAGGAGAGAGTCCAGCAGTGGTAGGATACGTGCTATGCTGAAACGGCTCAGTGCAACCCAAGATCTAGTCGAAAAGAACATGGGAGTAGCTCAAAAGAATGCCAAGTTCTATTAGGACAAGAATACGAGACTTCCTAGGTTTATGCCGGAGACCAGGTAATGATCCTCAAACCTTCAAGAAAGAACACGCTTGAAGTTCACTGGGACGGACCCCTTAAAGTGTTGTACAAGCTTTCCCAAACTAACTATGCTCTGAAAGTGTCCGGTCGCAGGAACGAGGTGAGTATATACCACTGCAATTTGATGAAGCCGTACGTGGAGCGGAGCGGAGTCGTTATCTTTACCATCAAGGAGCAGGATGACACTAGCACCGAGTTTAATGAGTATAAGGCGACCTCCAACTCTGAAATCAGCCTGGAAGAAGTAAAACATTCGGTAAGCTCGCACGCTCTAAGACCCGAGCAGCTAGATGAGCTAAAAGGGGTGTTAGGGGAATATATCGACAGATTCAGCAATCGGCCAGGTAGAACCGAACTAAGAACGCATGAAATAGAGCTTACATCAACCGAACCCGTAAGATCAAAGCCTTACAGGGTGTCTCCACGATAGAGAGAAATTATGGAGGCAGAGATACAGCGCATGCTAGAGTTGGGAGTTATTGAGCCCGCTGAGAGGGACTACACGTCAGCGCTAATACTCGTAGAAACCCCTAATAAGGACCCGCGTCCGTGTGTTGACTACAGGAAGTTAAATGCCATCACTTGGGATCTGCTGTACCCGATACCCAACATTGGCGAACAAATCGAAAGAGTTAGCGCTGCTAAATACATTTCAACTACAGATCTCTTGTGGGGATACTGGCGGGTTCCCCTTTCAGAAAGTGCCAGCCGCTATGCCGCATTTGTCATACCTGTAGGCACCTTTCGCCCTCTCGCCCTCAGCTTCGAACACGCCGTTTAGCTTCTCTAAGTTAATGGATATTGTCCTAAAAGCTTGCAGGGGTTCGCCTTGCCATATCTTGAATATGTAGCCATTTTTTCGGACAGCTGGGAACAGCACGTATCGCACCTCAAACAGGTGTTCTCACGGTTGAGGGAAGCCGGCTTAACGATGAAAGCGGAAAAGTGTAGGGTTGGTTGTTCGCAGGTTACTTATCTGGGCCATGTTGGCGGCAAGGGCGGGAGACGGCCGGCCGAGCTGAAATAGCTACGATTGGATATTTTTCACAGCCGCGCACGAAAACAGACATTCGTTCATTTCTACGAAGCGAGGTTCATCTTCGAGACCGACCACTTTCCTGTGACGTTCTTCAATCAAATGTCACACAAAAATTGCCACTTGCTCTGATGGAGCCTCATTCTCCAAGATCACAACTTCTCCGTTAGATATAAGAAGGGAAAGTTGCATAGCAATGCGGATGGCTTGAGCAGGCTAATTTGAATTCTGCCTTTAGATATCCCGCCTAAATTTTGGGGTTGTTATTGGTAATTTTGTTAAGCTAAGAAGATCCACACTCATTTAGTAGGACTCCATCCATGATTGCTGAATTTCTCAGCACGAAATTCGTTCAAAAATTGGCGTAGCGAAATGCAGCATTTGTTGTTTCTGCATTTATGTTTTCTTTGAAGCCTAGCGGGTCTAAAGTGAGATCCAAGATACGTCATCTCGGCGCCGCAGAGCCATGTTGTGGGGTTCGCTTTGCAGTTGCCTGTCCTTGTCGGATGTTCTGGGGCGGTGTCATCATTTCACAGCTGGTCGCTGCAAGCCAAGGCAAGCACCCCCCCCCCTTCCTTGCTAACAGCCATTCTCTTCCTGCCCAGTGGTTATCAGCACTGGCCAGTCGAGATTTTCTGGGCCATGGAGGAGCTGTTACGATCGGCCTGCGGGGGCTGGCGATCTTCGGAGAAGTGACCTCCGAACCCTTCTCAGCCCACTGCGACGACTCGCTTTGTAAAGACAACAGTGCGCCGCCTCAACAGCCCAACGGCGCCGGCATGTCTAGCCACGTTCGGCGGGCCGAGTATTGTTAGTTGATTCGCTGTCGCCTTGAAGGCTTGCTTGGAGCGGGGGAGCTGCTGGAAGGGGATGTTTTGCGGTACCTTCCCACGGGCCTCAGAGGGCGTCACAGTCAATGGACAGACGCGGCGGCTACTGACTGCGGGGTCAGCTATGGGATCAAGAGGCGCCTGCTCGGGTCAAGACCGCTGTCTGCGAGAACCCCCTCACCTCGGTGTGTTCAGTGAAATCTGTGCGGAAGGGAGTACGTAAACCCTCCCCCTCTAAGGCGGGTCGGCTACGATGACTTTGGACGCTCCCATTGATTGAAGGTTGAACAGCAGTTTTCCCTCACCCAGTTATCTAGGGAGGACAGAGTGTTTTTAAGCAGCCGTTTACGGCCGCTTGGTGTGCATTCTCTTTCAGCCATGCTAGACTGATGAAATGTAACGTTCTCCACCCTTCATATAGACATTGTAAATAAATGATGAGAACAAGTCTCGATGAGAACAAGTCCCCTCCTTCAACAACGTCCTCAGGGTGGATCGTTCGGACGACGGCATGGGCCAGCTACCATTTATTTCATGCCCAACCCCAACTCTTATAACGCCAGCAATTAAATATAAATAAACATAAAGTGATGGTCTACTTGCCGGGAAGAAAGAAGCCCTCCCAAGTTAAGTGTTTCTAACAGACCAGCATAGTACCAGTCAACTTTTCCCAATGCGGAAGTTTCTTATCCAAGTCAATCTCCAAGGCGCGTCGTCTGCTTTATTCGGGAAAAGATGAAATCATACATTGCTCTCTTTCCGCCGCGATTACACGCGTGATGGTGCAGAACAAGTCTTTCTACATCCCTCGTTTTTCATTTTCGGGCTTGTGCGCAAAGACACGAAGATTTGAGAACTGCGGGGCATGTAGCGTATGCCGTGATAGGAGACCCTCTTTTGCTTGAAGCCTGAACCTGGATCGGCTGTTTCTGCACATGGCCGCTAGGTGGCGGTTGTTTACTTGGAGTCGTTTATTTTGTGATCTTACGGCAAAACCACAAATGAGGCAGTGCAGGGTGGCACGGGTGGACTTCATTAGAAGTCAGAGTAGCGCAAAGCAAAATTAGCTTTACAGCTGTATATGGCTAAGGTTCCGTGCATTTTTGTTCTGCGTGACTAAAAGCTATCATCATAAATGGCTCGTACTCCCGTAAGCAAGCAAAAAATCCAATGGCTCATAGCCCTGTGAGGTCGAGGCTACAAGCACTCAGCAAATTGAAGCGAACAGTGCTTAAATTCTTTCTAATCACGCATACAACATACAGATCAGCATGTCGTAAACGATCATCATCAATGGCTCATACCCCGTGAGCAAGCAATAAATGCAATGATTCATAGTGCCGTAAGGTTCATGGCTACTCATTTTGCGTGAATTAGCTGCGATGACACTGTCCTGTTGTCGTTGTAGGTTTACGCGTTTCGTGTTGCAGGCATGTCTCTTCCGATGCCACACCGATCCGGCCCAGCCGACCACCCAGCGGCGTACGTGCATGGATTTGACATTATCAAATAATGTGATTGCAGTCGCGAATGAAACAATGACCACCGATCACGACAATAAATGAGTGTGCGTACCTTTCGTCCCGATGACCACGCACCAAGACAATACGTGAGTTCGTACCTTCGTTCAAAATTATGTGCCACCTCCGTGTCATGTGCTAAACAACTTCGCTGGTCAACCGCCTTCACAGAGTGGAATAGCTCATGATTTTGTATTGTTTTTGTGACCGTTCGTACGAAGAGCAGATTAGCGCAATAGATACGTAAGTGAAAGCGCGTAATTAACGCGTGCTGGTGAAGTGCGTCAATAAAAACAATCAGCTTAGGCGTAGAGAACGCACGGAGTATCAGTCTAATAGCTTACGCCTCAGAAAAATAAATTGGTCATGCTATTGACCACCTGACAGCTCATATCTTCAAATGCTCATTAAAAGGACCTAAGGTAGTTTTAAAAAAATGCTGATTCAAAGCGTTTTCAAATACTTTTTTTATAAAAGACTCAGGAACATGGATCAAAGTAAATGGGCAGCTAAAGTGCACAAGCATCTGTACCTGAAAAGCGTGTACACAGAATAGAGGAAGAGGTCAAGAAAGTTAGTAGCCACGTACAGTGTAATTTAACGTGTAAATAGACAACCAGTAGTCATCAAAAGAAAGTGAGAGAAACCGGGAGAGAATTAAATGCAATGAATGGAAACAAAGAGACCATAGAGGTTTACAAGAATGAGAATTAGGAAATTAGGAGGAAAAATTTGCATATTAACACGAAGGCAAGTGCCTTGCTATTTGAGGCCCGAGCTGGTTGCCTAAGGAGAAAAACATACGGGAGCAAATATTTTCAACAACATGAGGCATGTGTATGCTGCATCCCAAATCCGGTGACCACTCAGCACATTCTTATGGAATGCGAAGGAATTCACCCACTGAGACCCATAGGTAACGTACACCTTCCAGAACTGCTTGGATTTAAAGTGGGCAGAAGCGTCAACCGCTCGGCAGTCGCAATAAGAGAGGTGTAGAGCATTGGTGAAAAAAAAAGCAGGGAAGAAATTGATACGACCGGATCCGTTATAGGAATAGGCAGCGCTACAAGGTAGATAGAGAAGTAGCTCACCCCGCCCCCCTTACCTAGTGTCATTACCAGAGTTTTGTTACATCATTAGACACTTCTGTTGAGTTGCCTCTACTTTTTCATTTAAAATGTTATTGGGGCTAAAGGCTTACTGCATCGTTGTTGGTGCGGACGTGCACGGCTTTTAATGCATGCTTTCGCTGTATTTCTGCAAATCCTCACTATAGGACAAGCGCGGTAGATGTACCAGCGGCAGCTACCTCATCCGTATTTCTTCACGTCTACACTTTTTTTTTTTAATTTGAACTTGTTTGAACTGCAAAATCACAAGGCAGCGCAGAGCATCGCTTTGTGTCGCCCTCGCTGCACAGCACGTCGGTCGGCGTTTCAGCTCGGCTCGTTTCACGTGATACTTCTCTTTCTTTTTGAAAATAAGGTTTTCTTCGGTGACTTCAGATTGATTTGGGGATCGTGGGCTTCGAGTTTCTGGCCATTTTCGGCTTGTAGATTAGACGATTTGACGCCTTTCAGTGCCCGAAGGACAATAAGATATGCGTCTAAAGTAAGTTGTTGTTGTTGTTGTTGTTGTTGTTGTTGTTGTTGTTGTTTTACTGGGCGCTTCGTTTGCATGTATTTATAATTCACGAAATAAAAGATCACAAATAAACACATTCGCATACCTGCGCTATTTCTCACGACATTATTTCAAACCTACTTTGACATAACTCATATAACTGCCCGCGTTTTCTTGTCTCCGTCCACGTGTAGCCTTGCGCTGTAAGCATACAGTTTACTTCGATACTCCAATTACCTCTGTGGTGTAATAGGGTGTAACCCCAGCGAGAATAGAATTCGGCGAGAAGGCCTCAAAGTGATGAAACTTCCATGTGCCTTTTATGGTAGTCACTTTGCTTAACCGCGGGGCCAGTTCAATTTCTTTTTACACCTTCCTTTGGAACCCAAGTGCTAGTTTTCCCTTGGATACTCTCCTTTGCCAACGTGAACCGGTGGCGAGGTGCCGTGATTTGGTCATCAAATGGCCTCTGAAGACTGGCTCGGGCTATAAGCGTTTCACGGTGCCTCCAAGCCCGTCACAGACACTCTTGCTATGAGCATAAAAATACCATTCTGCACCAATGCGGAAGTTATCTTCGTGATTGCAGAGGTTCACAAGGTTCCTTTTATTTTTGTACTGTGCTGGAGCTCCGTCAGAAAAGTAGAGAATTTTTCATAGATGTGGCAAATGTTGCTTGAGTACTGTCACTACGTCTGCCTATATATAGAACGCGGACACTGAAACAGCGTCGTGCTCTGCACAGTCAGAAATGACAACGTAACCCTTGGCTACAATCTGTTCGTCTAGGCAGGAATACACTACAAATGGGCGCAGTGTTGCTTGCTGATTCACCCAGTGGTAGGGCTGCGCCGCATCTTCTACAATGAAGGTATAGTTCTCTGAAAAGTCTAGAAGAACAAGTGCTTCAGTTTTGGCAAGCTTTGACCTTGCATCCCGAAGGTAGGATGCTTATTTCTTGCTGATATAAGGATGAATTTGTCACGTTGTCTAGCATCTCTCAAAATTTATCGCGAAAGTCATCCGGTGTTAGCAGAAGAGTTTCGAGTTTGCATCGTAGGCCTCCTACCTACTGGAGTACGTGTGTGTGTGGTCCATTTCTTCGTTGTTAAGTACTGGGCTGTTTCGGAGCGCCATTTCGCCGTTATCTGTACTGGGGTAGGTCTGGCACCTCCCACGCATGCGATCTCCATTTCCTGTGTCAAATACAGTTGTTGCCAACAGTTCTTCCAGGGTTTTCGTTAATCCTGAACTGTGGATCGTCAACTTATGATTTTCGTGATCTAGGCAGACGCAAATGGAGTGTGTGCCACTTGCCTCTGCTACAATGCAGTTTGACGGTCGCAAAAACTTGTAAACATGGAAAATCGAAGCTTGCTTTACGAGCCCTTTTCCACTCTGCATACAACTCATTTAAATTCAAAAGCAACGGTCGCTTTTGTCGGCCTGCTATTACTTACATCTTTCTTTCCCGGGAGACAATATGAAACGCTATCTTCGTAAAAGTCCTTTATCAAAGTTTTCACGCATTCGCTGATTGGATGGCCTTTCTTTCTTGGCGGAGGGCTGAGGACATCATGTTCAGTTCTCAGTTTGATTGCTACCCATACTTGCCTTTGCGAGGCACCAAAATAGCCCATAATTTTCTTTTGAGACCGTGACACTGGAGCTAGGGCTAAGAGCTCTATCCTCTTTTCGCGCTTTTCGTCGGCGTGAAATCTTTTCCTTACATTTTCCATTAAAGTGACATAGTCGCTAAGCGTAAAATCGATGCTCTGTCTCTTTGTCATTTGAGTCTGACTGGGTACAGGAAACGTGCGCGCCTGTCTCTGTGCAGCGGTTCCATGGCTGAGGCCTTCGTCTGTCACACAATACGTTGGGCTCCCTTGATCGATTTCTCTGCTGGCAGATGTCTCCACTGCTGCAGCACTCAACCTATTCACACCTCCCACACGTGGGACTACCGAAAGGGCCGGCACCCGTAGATTCTGAAGTGTCCTTTGGGAAGAACGCCTCTTCTCCACTTCATAGCACTAGCGCTTGCAAGCTTGACACAATCTAGCTCCTGGAATGAGATCCATAGATGGGTGTGAATCTGACAAGGATGATGATATCACGGATGGTCCTCGATCATTCTTGATTTGTGCGAGAAACATATTCGAGCACCATTTGGATACTACGTGCGACGTGTACTTCTTTACGTAGAGGTGGTGATGATCCAGTGCGCACTGTGAACGCAGAATCAAGAGCCGGCGATCAACTTCTAGTTCTTTGACACTATTGATGTACTGACTTTTCTCGTAGATTGTCTTGTGGCACCCATTTGCTCCAAGAGAACAGTGTGGTAATTCACCACCAAAAAATAAAGCATAAAAAATACTATTTGCGTGGAACACGTTCCATTGAATTGTAGTATGTTGGCGCGCAAATGCCAGAAAGTCTAACTGACAGAAGCCACCTTCGTCACGCAAAAAGACCAATGAATGTTAGTGTACGTCACAGCAACGTTTTTTCATCATCCTCCACGTGTAAAGTTAGAGTTTGTATGTGCATCCGCCAACACAATGGTGTAAAGATCACCCTTTGTCGCGGAGAGGAATTATTTTAACTAAAGATAGCGTGTAGTCCAAACATGCGGTCAATTATTACGCAAATATATGTACCTGAATTCTCAGAAATCGAAGACACAAGAACTGTTCTCCACCTCGTCAGTTTGTCACATTTTCTTCTTTCATGGACCATCGGGAAGAAGCTGTAAACGTGGACGCCAGTTTGCTTCTCTGCCGGCTTCAGCTTTGCCGGGAAGATTGAAGAGCAGTCGTATACGACCCGCCTGTCCGCTGTTCTTAGCGTACGCTCCTCTCGTCGCCTTGACGTCGCTCGCCCAACCTCGATGGCGGGCGTCGCCGGAAGCGTTTACGATGCGACGGCTGGTTCCAACCCCACTTTTAAAGCCGCTTCGCAGACATTCTCGTTGTCCAGTTGGCCTTTTTCATCCTATTAAGTTTAGTAGAACGCCAAAAATTGCCTCTTTGTTGAACAAAGCCACAGTCGCGGTTCCAGTTTTGGGTGCGCACTGTGTGAACGGGCACATGTGAATTTGATTTGATTCCCGTTTTTGTAACAACAACGCGTTATTAATTCTGCGTACGTAGCTCTACGCTAACTTCGTGCGTCGTTCAAGAATCGCTTGAATAATTGCTTCCCACATTGAGGCAAAATAGTATAATTATTTCCAACAGAATCGGAGATGGTCGAAAAAACACCCGAGTGCACTTGAGATGGAATAACTCATATATATATTCCTTCAATAAACCCATGGCCCTCAGTGCCCAGCAGCTGCGCAGCACCTGACCAAGGCGGCGGTCGTACCTGGAACGCAGCAGAGGGTGCTAAGAATCTCTCGGCCCGGACAGCCCACCCACGGGAAGTGACCCTGTCAACCTTTAATTGCCGAACTCTGTCGAGTAAGGCTAGTTTAGCAGGACTCTTTGAGGAACTATCAGATATTGTTTGGGATATCATCGGCCTTAGTGAGATTAGAAGAACTGGTGAGGCGTATACATTGCTCAATAACGGCCATGTCCTCTGCTTTAGAGGTCTGCCAGATAAGCAATACGGAATAGGATTCCTAATCCATAAGGATATAGCGGACAACATTGACGAATTCTACACCATTACCAAGAGGTTAGCAGTAGTAATCAAACTTAATGCGAGGTATAGAATAAAAGTAGCACGAGCCTGCGCGCCAATCTCCAGTCGTCATGATGAAGTAGATCAGGTTTATGAAGATGGTGAATTAGCGATGAGAAAAGTGCAAACTCAGTACACTGTAGTAATAGGCGACTTGAATGCAAAAGTGGGGAAAAAGCAAGCTGGTCAACAGGCAATTGGCAACTACGGCGTCGATTCTAGGAACGCTAGAGGGGAGATGCTGGTAGACTTCGCAGAAAGGAATAAGCTGTGAATAATGGACACCTTCTTCAGAAATCGTAGCAACAGAAAGTGAACCAGGAAATGCCTTAATGGTGAAAAAAGAAATGAAATTGACTTCATACTTTCTGCTGATCCCAGCACAGCGCAGGGTGTAGAAGTGATAGGTAGGGTAAAGTGCAGTGATCATAGGTTAGTGAGGGCTAGGATTCACCTGAATTTGAAGAGAAAGAGTAAAATTGGTCAAGAAGAAACAGTCAACCTGGCAGCAGTAAGGGTAAAAGCAGAGAAATTCAGGCTGGTACTTGCAAACAAGTATGCAGGCTTAGAAGAGAGAGAGGAAGATCACATAGAGATGATGAATAAAATCGTAACTAGGCTGGCTTCGGAGGCAGCAACTGAAGTGGGAGGCAAGGCACCAAGGCCACCAGTAGGCAAGCTCTCCGAAGTAACAAAGGAACTAATAAATAAACAAGAAAGAATGAAAGAGCCATACTCAAGAGATAAGATGGAATTCGCGGAGCTGTCAGAACTGATCAACAAGGAGAAAATAAGTGATATTCGAAACTATACTGTAATAAAGACTGAAGAAGCCGTAAAAAAATGGACGCAGCCTGAAATCAATGACAATGAAACTTGGCATAGCACAAACCAAGATGTATGCACTGAAAGATAAGCAGGGTAGTATCATCAGCAATCTCGAAGATATAGTAAAAGAAGCGGGAGAATTCTACACGGACCTGTAGAGTACCCAGAGGAGTCAGGATACCTCCATTAGAAACAGTAATGAGCACGATGCAGAAACTCCTCTTATAACTAGCGATGAGCTCAGAAGGGCCTTGCAAGACATGAAACGAGGAAGAGTGATAGGAGAAGATGGAATAACAGTCGATTTAATCAAAGATGGAGAAGACATAATGCATGGAAAACTGGCGTCTCTTTATACGAAGTGTCTATCGACTGCAAGGGGCCCAGAAAACTGGAAAAATGCAAACATTATACTAATCCACAAAAAAGGAGACGCTAAAGAATTGAAAAATTATAGGCCCATTAGCTTACCGCCAGTATCATATAAAATATTGAACAAAATGTTCTCTAATAGAATAAGGGCAACACTGGACTTTAGTCAACCAAGGGAACAGGCTGGCTTCAGGAAGGGATACTCTACAATGGATCACATCCTTGTCATTATTCAGGTTATCGAGAAATCCGCAGAGTACAATAAGCCCCTGTATATGGATTTCATAGATTCAAAAAGGCATTTGATTCAGTAGAGATATCAGCAGTCATAGAGTAATTACGTAATCAAGGAGTGCAGAATGCTTACGTAAATACCTTGGTTAGAGAGAGCATATGATAAATGAAAGGTGGGGAGGTTAACCAGGACTGGGTTCGGTTGGCTACAGAAATATCTACAGAGGTTCTACAGCTACCTTAATTCTACACAAGAAAAGCAGGAAGATACCTATAAAGAAAGGGGTCGTACAGGGAGACACAATCTCTCCAATGCCATTCACTGTGTAATTAGAAGAAGTATTCAAGCTATTAAACTGCGCAAGTTTAGGAGTGAGGATCGATGGCGAATATCTCAGCAACCTTCGGTTTGCCGATGACATTGTTCTATTCAGCAAGAATGCAGACAAGTTACAACGAATGATTGAGGACCTTAACAGAAAGAGTGTAAGAGTGGGGTTGAAGATTAATATCCAGAAGACAAAGATAATGATGAATAGCCGGGCAAGAGAACAAGGGTTCAAGATCGCCAGTCAGCCTCTAGAGTCTGTGAAGGAGTACGTTTGCCTAGGCCAATTAATCGCAGGAAACCCTGATAAGGAAATTCATAGAAGAATAAAAATGGATTGGATCGCGTACGGCAGACATTATCAGCTCCTGACTGGAAGCTTACCATTTTCATTGAAAAGGAAGGTGTAGAATCAGTGCATTTTACCAGTGCTGACATATGGGGCAGAGGCTTGGAGACTGACAAAAATGCTTGAGAACAAGTTAAGAACCGCGCAAAGAGCAATGGAACGAAGATTGCTAGGCATAACTTTAAGAGACAGAAAGAGAGCGGTTCGGATCAGAGAGCAAACGGGTATAGACGATATTCTAATTTACATGACGAGAAAAAAATGGAGCTGGGCAGGTCATGTAATGCGGCGGTTAGATAACCGTTGGACCATTAGGGTTAGAGAATGAGTGCGAAGAGTAGCGAAACGCAGTCGAGGACGGCAGAAGACTAGGTGGAGCTATGAAATTATGAAATTCGCGCGCGCTAGTTGGAATCGGTTGGCGCAGGACAGGGGTAATTGAAGATCGCAGGGAGAGGCCTTCGTCCTGCAGTGTACATAAAGCGGGTAGATGATATATATATATATATATATATATATATATATATATATATATATATATATATATATATATGAAGAAATGAAAACATAGCGCCTATGCGCAACGCGAATGCAGCCACCTTTATATTGTTCATTGTCTTGCTTAACATTCAGCAAGCTAATGTTTATTTTTTACTTTGACAATATGCCAATACGTAATAAAAAATATTCAGCTAATTCCTAAAGTATATGTTGATGTAAACGCAATATCTTCAGTGCAGACGTTGAGGAGGCTGCTGGGAAATATCTAATTGATGTATTTCCATGAAAATATCCGTCATGGCTTCACTTTTTTCGGAGCTATAAAGAAAGCGCGAGACCGAAATTAGTATAGTTTTTTTGGCCGCAGTGGCACTAGTGACTCTAAACATGCTTAGAATTGTGTAGGAACAGGCTGCAAAAAAAGGGAGATGAACCGAACACAACAAACTTGGCTCCCGCGTTTGCTCAGATATCTTGTCTATGTGATCATACGTTACGATCATGCTTTACCTGACTGATATCTTGCCTATTCGTGCACAGCATTAATCATTGGCTTGACACAAGTTTAAAGTGCTAATGTCGCTGCGGGTAATCTGGGGCAACCTGCAGTAAGTACCGAATCCTATAGGCCAATCACGCAAGGAAAGGCTACCAAATAGCAACGTCTCGACAGACACTCTATCAAACATACACATGCACACACACGCCGGCACATACATACATACATACATACATACATACATACATACATACATACATACATACATACATACATACATACATACATACATACATACATACATACATACATACATACATACATACATACATACATACGTGCGAACATATGGCATCGAGCAAAAAGAAAAAGATGCAGATGCAGGAGACAAGCTTCGCGAGATGAGACCCCCCCATGTCATCTCTGGAACCACCAGGAGCGTGAGTGAAAGAAAGCAGCAGCATCGCAGTGGAAACCAACGCTGCTGTCTTTGCCGCATCTCCTATCGCACCGAGGAGCTTGCTCGAAACAAGAGGCGTACAAGCGTCTGCAAAAGCTTCCGCCGCTCTTCGCTTTCACGTCCGCTTTCAGGGGTCAGACACATGTAGCTGGGCCTCTTTGCCCGGCGAATAACAAAAACGCGTGGAGCACGCGTCCAACGGCTCCCACCGCCCGCAGCGTCGTGGCCAGAGACGAGCGATAAGCGGACGAGACGCAGAGCCCCGACCGCCGGAAGCCGCTTTCGCTGCTTTCGGCCACCGAGCGAGCAGGCTGCGGGCGTGGGCACAGGCTAAAGCGGCTTTAAATTTGGCGCGCGTTTGCAGCACGGCCGCGGGGATTCGCTGCTGCTGCTTCTGCTGCCGCCCGTGCGGCCTTCGGTCTTTGTCATTTCTTCCGACGCAAACGAGCGGGCGAAATCGAACAAAACAAGTGGCAATTTACGATGCCTGCATGGCTCTTCTGTCGGAGGAAAATGCACCCGCTGTTCGGCCTTCCTTATCATCGAATTAAATCAGAGACGGTTAAACTGCGCGCATAGATGCGCTGATTCACAAGTGCGCTCTCAGAAACAATCAAAGGCTGCGGGTTTCCATTCGTCGAATGCAGAGATTTTGTTCGTGAAAGCTAAGTAAGGCGGATAATACGCAAATGAAAGCGAGACGGCATTATAAGGAGCTGCGAACACAGAGGGGCCCGTGTCAGCCTGCGTTTAATTTCGCATCGTTATATTTTTATATTTATTATTTATTTATTTTTAAACCCTTGAGGTCGGAAACCGCTGTGCAGCGTGGTCGCTCGAGAGAAATTTCCAGCTGACGATTTCAATCTAGGCGCAGCTTTCCAATGATCGTTTCGATGTGCTGGCAATGGCGGCGCATGGCCTTCGTATGTTTGCTGTATGTGATGCGGCTGTCATATGTGGGAGAACGCACCGCCTGCTGTACGTGAGCATGAGACGCAGAAAACAGCATGTTGTTTGTTGCCACAGTTGCGGCAGTTTGTGGTCTTATGAAGGAAGGCGAGTTCATTTGATAAAAATTACACGCACTGGATTCCAACGTGGAAATAATTAATTGATATAATATTTACGCGTTGATCGTAATCTTGAGTATTTCGTTTATTATGACGCATAATTTATTACAATCAATTAATAATATTTCAAAAATCAAAGATGGTGGCAGGATGGTTATGATTCGTGAAGCGCGTTGAGAAACAGCCCCTAACAAAAGTCGTAGTAAATAGCTCTTTTGTTTTAGGGCGCAGCTCTCAAGCCCCCGTTCCTGCGGCGAGCGTTGCTGTAGTCCCTTCGCTTCCTCATAACCGAGCCAACGAGTACAGAGAAGGATGAAAGAGCGAACGAGGAGCGCGGATGAATGACGGCGATATCGAAGAGAGCGCGAGGAGGAGGGTATGGCGAAAGCGTGAGAAAAGCGTAGTGCCAAACAAGACGGGCTTTGCGGCGACGATTGGTACAAGATGGCGCCAGAGTAGCGCGCGTCGTCTGTTCACCGATGACACCACCGATACCATATATGGAAACAAAGCGCTGCGTGAGCGAAGGTCCACCTGTGGCGGCTGCTGTGAATAGAGCCCACATGTCACCCACGCACTGCCTCTCAAGATCTCCCGATTAGGGCAGTCGCGCCACACTTCGCTCCGTTTGCAACGTGCCGCACGAGACAGATTGTCCGCGCCAGCCACTATATAGCGAAATGAAAACACGTATACAGCTGCGCTGAAATTTCGCATTAGGGAGTATCGTAATCGTCGGTGAATTTTTATTCTGGTAGCAATTATATGGACACTCCAGGCGCCTTTCTACTGTCGCCGTCGGCTTCGCTGTGAGATTCCATATAAAGCACAAGTGCAATAAAATCATCGCCGCGCGCCGTATGCTGTATGCGTGAGTGGAAGCGTGTGAGGGTGAGCAGGCGATCGCGGCTCAATCTCGCGCACGCTAGCGAGGAAAGCGGGGAGGAAGCGCGCCGTTTTCCGTAGCGCGCAAGGCTCCGGGGAGCGCGTACTACTCCGGGTAGCTTGGGCGGCAGCGTGCACCCGGCTGGGCCGCTGTATCTTGAAAACCATCTGCGACGGCGACAGAGTCTACCCATGCGCTGTGTTTTCGCGGCTTAGTTCGCGTTCATGCAAGAGGCAGCACGAAGGTCAATTTGCTCGCTGCTGCTGCCACGCTTCCTCACTTCACCGTTTTGACACCGAGTTTCCGCGGCCATCGGATGAGATGTGTTCATGTTTGCGTGTGCGCGCGTGACATAATGCTTGTTAACTTAATATTCTTATGTTTAGAAGTCTATACGGCCAATAAAACTATTATCCTTACTTCGTATAGCTGTCTGCCAATTTGATATGACGATCGATGCTTCGGCTTCCGGGCGAAACTTCGACTTTTCTTTATTAATACTTCCGTCTTGCGCTATGCACGCGAAGACGGGGAGAGGAAAACACGGACAAACGAACGGTGCGCAATCTTGCGACTGGTCTATTAGTGTGAGATCACTTGTTGTAAAGATCAGGTTGAAGTAGAAGTGTTAAAAAAAATCCAAGCACACTCAACTCAAGTTGAACTCTATACGTAATGCAAATGTGCCTACGCAGGTGTTGTTTGTTGTTGTAGTGATATCCACAGATCCCGTGCACTGTGGAATGGATGCTATGTGAAGCATTTCTTTGTTAGCTGGCTACCCAGCATTGTTCGGTATTACGCCAACCGTTACCAGGTGCACCAGCGTGTTTGTGTAAGACGTGCATCTATGTGTCTGACGCGAGCGTATGTGAGATGACAGTGGCAAGACGACAGTGACAACAATCGTGTGCCGGCGATCACATGATTTCTACTCCGGCCATTCGACGTGAGCTTACGACATGCGAATTGTTGAGTCTTATATAGGTAGATGTCGAGCGTGAGCGAGATAAACATGAATTGTGAGGTCACCAGCAACTACGTGCTACAATTGTACGTACCTATGACTATGTCATGTTGTTCTATGTTAAGGCGATTGTGGCATTTGCACTTCGGTGATGAAACATTAAAACGTGTTAGATCTAGGACGATCACGAAGACTGTACAACGTCGCACAGTTTCTACGTAGCGTAAGCTGTTGCGAGAACATTACTGGGTAATGTGGACCGATCCCGCAACGATGCAATCTAGCACAGCGTCTCAAAGCGCAAGCTAACAGGAAGAACGAACAACGGTAACTGGGACGAGACGCACGGGCCAAACGTTTCAAGACGCTAGGCGGCTTTGACACGAGAACAGTGATGAATGAATGAAAAATGTTTATTATGAAAAAATAGAACTCACCAGCCGCCTGAGTGAGTAGCGGGGTTATATTTGGAAGAGTAAGAGGGGGGAGGCGCATCAGGGCGCCTCTCAGATTTTTGTTACGATGCCGGGTTAGCAAGAAAAATCCCATAGCGAGAGTGGTATTTCCTTGGCGCCCCTGTGAATTATGCGGGCGATCGTGGCGTAGTGATTAGAGCATTGCGCTGCTGTGCTTCGAAGGCACAGGTTTGTTTCCACTGGCGGTCACGAATTCCTCTTTGTTACGAGGTCCGAAGTGAGGCGAAACAGAATATATCTACCTACCGCAAATGCCTGGAATCAACCAAAGAATGACTTGCAACAATACAAGAAATAAAACCAAACAAAAAAGGAATACATGGAAATCGCTGATGCTCGCTAAACCAGTCCGCAGATTAAAGACGCATTCTGCGCAAAATAAATTTCCACTTCAATTGGCTATACGGATGACATGCTGTCACACTTTTACTTTGCTGCAGTAATAAAAAAGCGCTTCTTTAAACTATCTTGCATCCTTGTCACCCTCGCGTGTGAGCATTTGAGTCTCATCGAATAGCGGTGTACATGAGCATCTCTTGCAATGCGCAGCAAGGTGACCTGCTCCCTGTAATCGTTCACAGAGATATGGATGTTTACGAAATCGCTGTCTAACATAACACCCTGTTTAGCAATGTATTCTTTGCCGCATGTTTGGGAAATGTGATAGATTACCTTCTCGGCGCATTGTACGAACGCGTCCTTGTGCTGTATTGTGCATTCTTGTCGAGTGTAACACGGCACATGGTAGCCCTGTCGATATGGCATTGCGCTGCTGAGCTTGAGTTACGCTGTGGCCGAATTTTGATGGTGGCATAATACATAAAATTTTTGACCCGCCGTGGTTGCTCAGTGGCTATGGTGTTGAACTGCTGAGCACGAGGTCGCGGGATAGAATCCCAGCCACGGCGGCCGCATTTCGATGGGGGCGAAATGCGAAAACACCCGTGTGCTTAGATTTAGGTGCACGTTAAAGAACCCCAGGGGGTCAAAATTTCCGGAGTCCTCCACTACGGCGTGCCTCATAATCAGAAAGTGGTTTTGGCACGTAAAAACCCAAATATTATTATTATTATAAAATTTTTGTGCACTAAGATTTAGGTCACATTAAAGGCACTCCAGGTGGTCAAAATTATTCCGGAGTCCCCTGCAATGATATGCCTCATAATTAGATTGCGGGTTTGGCACGTAAAACCCCAGAGTTTAATATTTCTTGTAGAGTATATATCCCGGGTTTTTGGTCCGGTCTGACTGTTACTTGTTTAGCCCAGTCCGACCATTGTCGCGATGCAGCTACAGTTATCAACGCCTAGATACTGCCCGAATTGCCGGTGAAACTGTGCACAATCACTTGTCGCTTGACACATCTGCTCTCGGCGTGCCGAAAAAGCGCGCGGCGGGATTCTTCCACGAGTGGTTGGCGTTGACTGCATAGTCCTAGACGTGTAACAAACTAAGATTTACGCTAGACGTCCTTGGGGCGTGTAGGTGAAGTCAAGACCCTCATGAAATAGCGGCTCGAACTACTTCACTTCAGTGCACTCTGGGAATCGCATACAGTCCCCCACGTCGCTCTACAGAACCATTTCCCGCCAAAATGCGTCACCCCAAGAAACTTCTCGCCCCAGCCGAATTCGAAGAGTGTAAGCGCAAACGCGCCGAGGCCACTTGCCGTCGCTATGCATCTCAAGGACCTGAAGCCCACGCTGTCCTACTGGAACGAAAACGGATCAGCAGACGTGAATGCTACAAATCAACGAAACCAGTTAACCAATGGACATTCAATAATCTAATGCTAAAATAATGTACTTATGTACCATAATATACATAATCATCTCTAGCATATTAACGTAATAAAAAAATTTCATCTTCAACATCCACTGTGTTTTCCAGGTGCAGATAGCACCAGTTCACCCACGCGTTACAACTGCGGCCACCGTTTCACTCGAAGAAATTAACACAATTCGTGAGAACTCTTCTCCTAAACAAAACAACAATGCTTAACATCACGTGGCGCTCAACTGAGTTAGTGGCCACCGGAATTTTGCTCCTTGCGATTTTCGCTACTGCGCTGCATAAACCCTTAAGCTTATGACGCGGAAAAAAGAATTGAAAGCATGTTACACTCCTTAGCACGTGAAGGCGAAAGCCTGCTGCACACATGGTAATGCGTTAGGTTATACGATAGGAGGGGTCAGACTTCTTGCAAGACAACAAGCCGCAGTGTGAAGTACACGTGTGGCGCTTTAGGCCGACCTCCTCAACGACGCATGCAAGCACTTAACGCATTACCTAAACATGCAAACATCTTGAAGGGGCAGCGCAATAAGACGAAAAACAGAAGGCAGGAACACACAGGACAGCGCTGAACTCACAACTAACTTTATTCGAAGGCATACACACACTTATGTACACAACCCATAGCCGCGTGCTCTGCCATCTATGGCGTCATTATCAATGCGCAGGCAAAAAACACGCAAAACCATTTAATCTAATGCTACGCTATGAGGCGGCTTAAAAATTCAAATTCACTGTCATGTAAATTTAACGATGGCATGCTTACACAACGCGACCCTTTTTTTCTGATATAGTAGTCCTCAATAATCTCCCTCGTGGTCTGATTTTTATGCGCGCATAAATCAGTCACCATCTTTGATCCGATCTGAGTGACCGAAGGATATCCCCAGTGGACTTACTCTCCTTCTTTTAATCTTTCCGTCCCCCTTTCCATTTCCCCAGTGTAGGGTAGCCAACCGGGCCCAGTCCTGGTTAACCTCCCTACCTTTCGTTTATCATTTGCTCTCTCTCTCTTCAATTGATTATTACGCTTGATTTTTGTAAGTACCGGAATTAGTTTTTAGAAATAACAAAATATTATATTGTTATTTAGCCAAAGCATGATTCGACGTGCGGGTGAAAGCGTTGTTATACGTACTTTATTTTTAATCAGCCTCACTCGCTTTCTTTTGGATATAATGGAAATAACTACAGCTGTCAGCGAGCTGGCACACCAGAAAAATGTAATTCGGACCGAGCGGAAGCAGCTCGCATGCTTCTAATTCGCTGAGCCTTTCAAAATTCGTAGTGCACATTTTCCAGTGTCAATTACAAGGACTTCAGCTCGCTTCCCCACCTACGTCATTGTCTTGCCGTGACGTATGACCATCTATCACATCATGCTGAATATGCCGCGGTTTTCGTCGGAACAGAAAAAAAAACTGAGCACCGCTGGATTTTTCCTTGGGAGGCAGGAAACTGGGTGCGGCGAGTGCACGGACCAAGAAGGGGGAAGGGCACTTCCACGGCAGGCGTCCGCCTCGAGCGGGACCAGTCAGTCACCGAGGTCACGCGACTGACTTGTCCGCAAAGCGGTGCTCGCAAATGGTCAGTCAAACAGCGACTGCTTTGCATCGCTTGCTCATTTCTAGGCGTTTTCAGCTCTGCGACTGTAGCTGCAATGCTGCTCAGCCGATTGTAGCGGTATGTTGGACAAGGACGTCAGAATACGCGGGCGCCTGCTTTGCGCGTGGCTTCCCACGAACGGACGTTGCGCAAGGGCACTGCCGCATTTTCTTCAGCAGAGATTGCGCTACCAGAGCTGACGAGGCCGCAGTGGGTTTGAAGAAGATTGTCATATGACAAGATTGTCACCAGAACACGTGCCGAGAGACTGAGAATAACCCAAGCGGAAAGCAACGAGAGGCAAGCATGTGCGTGAAAGAAGACGGATATTTCTGTGTTATCGCGTCGATCGGTAGAAATGGTTGCCTACTTGAGATAACCGAGACGCAAGCTTACCTGTCCTTTCTGTTGTTGTTGTTGTTCAATCACAGTCATAATTATCAGCCCATCACATGTCCACTGCGATCTCCAATTACCCTTTCTTGCGTCTTCGTGCTGCGTCATGCGCCTGCAAATTTACTAATATCATCGCACCGCATAAGCTACTGCAGTCCTCGACTGCGTTTTCGTACTCTTCGCACCCGTTCCATTAGCCTAAGGAACCACCTGTTATCTGCTTTCCGAAATCACATGGACATTTCTTGCTTTTGAATAACTTGGATAGAATTTGAAATTAATCTCAAATAGAATATCCGCTACCGTGACCAGTTTGCCCTCTAATATACGCCGCCCTGCTGTCTCTCACGTTACACTTAGCATATGGCGTTGCATCGCTCGTTGCAAGCTGTGAGGTTTTACGCGCCAAAACCACGACATGATTATGAGGCACGCTGTAGTGGGGACTCCGGATTAATTCTGACCACTTGAGGTTCTATAACGGGCATCCACGAGTTTCCTTGTCATCCTCCAGGTTACAGCCCCATAGGTTAGTACTGCTAGAATGCACTAACTCCATACTAATCTTTGCAAGAATAGCGGTAAGCTGTCTTCCATTTTTTATAAGAATGCATGCCGTATACGTTCCAACCGATTTTTATCGGGGACAATTTTCTTCACATCATCCGGGAGTGGCTTGCACGAACATTTAATAATGAAAATAATAACGAATTTAAGAACGTGTTTTTAAATGTCGCATAGACAACACCTAGTCCGCACAAGAACGCGTTCTTAAATCTGGTATTCTCTTCGTTATGAAATGTTCGTGCAAGCCGTCTCGGGTCTCCTGTGACTGCTATAGTACTCCTACATAGCTTAAAGGGGCAGAGCACCGATTACATAATCTTGGTTTCTTTTAATGTTTCCAAACGTTACTTTAGTATTTTGCATGATAACTCGCATACGTAATTTTAGACATTACCGGGGAAGTACTTCAAGCGCTTGTTGTAAGTCACATATATCTCTGCTGAACAGGACAATGTCATCTGCAAATCGCAAGTAACTGAGATATTTCCCGTTGATCCTCATGCCTAATCGTTCCAAATCTAGCATCCTGAATATTCCGAGCATGCAATAGACAGCATTGGAGAGATACTGTCTCATTTCCTAACACCCTTCTTAATTTTGGATTTGGGAAAACCTGAGCGAGGAAACAAGAAATAAAACGAATTTCATACTCTGGAACGACCCCAGCATTCTGAAAAACTAGAGGTGTTGAGTAGGGTAAATAAATGTGATAAGCAGGTTATTTTGGTCCAGGATTGCCTTTAGTTTGCAAGAGCACCAGGTTCCTCATTTCCACCAATGCCCATGTGAGACCGGATCCACTGAAACTTCAGTGTGAAGCCTTTGTTGTTCAGGTCTTTCACGAATTATAGTGACTTGCGCGAGAATTTTCTGGGTGAGGAGGCGCTACAAAGTACCAAAAAGCAGTCAAGTCTCTAAATCGGACGACCATGCTCATTTTCTGTCGCTTTGTATTCCGCCACATGCTCCATGCTTAGCCAGGCTGTTTCGTTGAAAAAAAGCCCCTCTACTGCATCGAATAAAGACAATATCTGCCTATACGCTTCAAGCGGAGCGATGCCGGCCTTGATCAGCAGGGAAAAGCCTCCTTGAACTACGACACACCACCACCACTACCACCACAGCTTTAATTTCGAGAGGAAACAGGCTAGCCTCGTAACAGTCAGGGAAAAAGTGGAGGAATTTATGATAGTTATGGCAGAAGAATACAAGGGTGAGAACATGTGAATGAGGGTAGCATGGAGATAAACAATGACACCTTCACATAAAGAACTTCACCGGTCGCAAATGAAGTCGAAGGTCGGACACGAACACAAGAAACAGGCAAGTTGTCACAGGCAACAATGCACCTAATAAAGGAACAAACGAGAATGAAAGCATCCAACGCCTTAAACAAGTAGGCAGGAGTCAAAACAGTGGGTCTGTGCGAAAGCGCACCTCCCCCCCCCCCCCCCCCCAGTCGGGCATCGTCGACGTCGCGCATAAAACGAGCCACTGGTGGCGATTCGTCTGCTTCTATTTTCCTGTATCAGAACTCGCGAGAAATGCGCTGATCTGCAAAGGAGTGCGCTTTAAGAGGAAGCTTTAGCTCGGGCCCAACTCCGACGCGGCCTATTCAAATACATGTAAAACGCAAAAACGTTTTTGTGAAATAACCCCTGTACCGATTTTAATGAAATTTGTTGCATTTGAAAGAGAAAGTTGAATTCTAGTGACTGTTGGAAGCGGAATTTTGATTTAGGTCCTGGATTTTGTTAAAAGAATTTTCAAAACTTCTGATGTTCGAAAAAAATAGAAGAACGAAGTTTACAAATTCATAACTCTGCATCAAAAATAGATATCGCAGTTCTGTAAACGGCATCCATTAGACCGTTGAAAGCGGACAAATTTGATTTGTCATTTTACATATTACGTGAAATTGTTACGTTGTTTACAATGGTTCTGCAAAAGCTGTATTTCCATGCTACTAAATTTTTTGAGATTCATGTGTAACACATCAATTTTGTCCGCTTTGGATGTACTATTAGATGCATTTCACAGAATTGTATTATCGTTTTTCCTTTAGGCGTTACGGAGTTGTAAACTTGGCAGTGTTGTTTTTTGGAAATTTCGGATTTTCGCCAGTTTTTAATAAAAGATTGACGCCCTAACTCAAAAATTCGAAACCAACAGTCACTAGACTTTAAGTTTTTCTATTAAATGCAACAAATCTCGTCAAAATTGGTGCAGTGGTTGCCGAGAAAAACGAATTCTCTTTTTACATGTATTTAGATAGGAGCACCCGAGCTAAAGCTTCCTCTTAAGCGAAGCGCCACACAAGGCGGAACTTTTGGAGCCTATATTATTAGTTAGCTCGTTACCCGTCGCCTGCCGCACGAATGCATCCGTTAAATTCGGAGAGCGTCTTGCCGAGCCACCAGCGCACCGGACCGTGCGATAACCGGGCTAAGTGCATTTCGGGGCGCGGAGCAAGTGGCAGGTCCGCGCGAGAACGCTCGCAGGTCACGTCTGCACGTGCGCTCACGCCTCGCTTGCCGTGAGCCCTCTTCTGGTTTTGCGAAGCGAGCTGGCGCCACGCGAGAATTTAGAAACTAAGGCGGCCCCCGGCTTTGTCTCCCTTTATCTCAAAGCCGCAGACATGCAGGGCTCGAGTACAGTGCACGCCCTCGCGGGCGCCTGTAACGAGCAACGACTCTCGCATCGCAGATCAAAGCCTAAGACCGCCCCGACTATTTCACGCGTGCAGGTCACACCTTTCAGAATAGGCATTATGGGAAATGTGCCGCAAATCGCCTGAAACGCATTGCTGTTTTTGCGCCCGGCCGAGATTCAGCTGCACTAAGAAGGTTTTTGCGCCGTCGTGCGGCAGCTGCGAACTTCGCGAACAGATAATTATTACTATACATGCGCCTAGGAGAGGCGCCAGTTCACAAAGCTCGTGCGGTTTTTACAATTTTTTTCTTGAGGTTCGTGGGTTACACTTTTGGGCTGAGTTTAACAACAAGGCAAGAGCAATGCGACGACGCTACATGGCTAAAAATATTGCTCCTTTTATTTTCCTCTCGTCATTATATATGTTCGGTCTTTTCCCGGAATACAGAAGGTGCGGAAACAGAGAGCGAAAACTGCCAGGAGGAATAACCTAAGCAACACGACGCAAGCTTCGCCGCGGCGGACGTGATTTCAGACTCTATGCAGCCACGCCATTACAGGTTTGCAATGGCAGCCGCATGTTTCCCTTATAGTATTTCAATATTAGTCTATAGCGCACTCGGGTACAAGTGCGCACACGTAGACATCATTGTTAATATAGTC
The DNA here is from genome assembly GCF_050947875.1 of Dermacentor variabilis. NCBI lineage: Eukaryota > Metazoa > Arthropoda > Arachnida > Ixodida > Ixodidae > Dermacentor > Dermacentor variabilis. The sequence continues at coordinate 151,557,734 of NC_134568.1, read as the reverse complement.
ATCAGTTATATTGTTTTCTGGAAGTTGTCTTAAACGTACCCGCGGAACACACGTCATGCTTCTCACGTGCCTTTGATATCTGTGCGCTTCGGCCTTCCGATAAAACCACGAACGCCCCCTCGCAAGCTGCGCGCAATCCGCAGAGTGTCGTTTCCGGAGCAACTCGTTACAGCCGGCACGGAGGTCGCTGACATGAAACGGGGCGTAGACAGCGCAGCCCGTACTTTCCAACCAACTGCTGAAAAGTAAAACGCTGGGAGAAAAATCTAGGAAACAGCGCCACGGACGGGGTGCAGGATGCATGTATGCGTCCGCACCGTGTGGTCGCATTTTTTTTTTTTTTTTTTTGCTTCAGATGCTGGTCAATGAGGCTCCGTTCAGCTGCAGTTTGTTTTTTGTCATAGGAAAGCGGTTGCATAGAGTGCCTGCGTGCCTCAATTGTTGCCAGGCTGCCACAGAGGCAAAACAATAAAGCAAGACAGAGTGGGCTCAACAGCGCAGCCCCTACGCACAAAAGCCCGCTGCCAAAATGGCTGCCCGCCTGTACGTAAGCCCAGCGCGTGTTGTCTTTTCGGAATAGTTCGTCTCCATTTTTTTTCTCTCACGCTCCCTCTCAGTCTTTATTTTGTTTCTCAGGACGCCCGGCAGATACATAATTTGCAAGCGTCTCGTGCAGCAATTGGCTGTCCCGTTCTCAGCTTGAATTATTCATGAACCGGATTCGGAGGGAAGGAGGTGCGGTAGGCGCTCCACCAGATAGAAAAGCCGAAGCCATTGTGCTGCTGTCGGCCGCTGCTCTCCTGCGTTAGCTCTCGCCTGGGTCAACACTTGACCCATGGGCTTGCGCGCTTCGAGATGCGGGTCTGCGACAACGCCCACCTCCATATCTTGGGCTTAATGACGCCAACCGTTCGCTTTTTCGCGACAAATAAGAAGCGCTCGCTTGCCTGTCACCTTATGCTGCGCAACTACCCAGGCCCACTGCGGCTCTACGCTCTGCTTTTAAGGTTACGCCAAAGTTTCTGACGCGGGACTTAAGCTTGAACGGCGCAACACTTATCCGGCACTATGAATAGGAATGCACGGATCAGACATTGTGAGATCGGCGAAGTTTACTCTCTTTCGGTGGCATGTAATAGTCGTGACAAGCAGTCATCGTTCGCTACGAGGCATCCCTCGTAATTTGTCAAAAAAAGAAGAGCGGAAGGGCGACGCTAGTTGCATATATTTTTATTACTTCTATGCTCTTACCTCTCTACCATTTTTAAAATATACATAACTATGAAAGGGACCGAATGTTATATTGCAGTACGTGATTTCCTGCTCTGTCAGTGCCCTACGTGCTGCTTCGGCTTCATAATCCAACTGTAATGAAACTTCGGGCAGTTACCGCAGCACCATCAGGACCTGTGGCAGCAGTTAATGTATCCTGAATAGATGTCGAAGATACGGACTTCCTACCTCATCAGGTTGCACGAACTAAACGGCGATTCAGGAAGATTTAAAGGTCTATTCACGAACGATTGCTATCTTATTTATCGCGGTATGTACAGAGTAAAGCAAGGGAAACAGACGGGGGGGGGGGGGGGGGGCAAAGTTGCGCGATTGATTTTCCCATTTCCTTGCAAAAAACAGGTTGCACTTTTGTCCACTTAGCTTGCACTTGCACCGTAAGCACTATTCAAGGTGTTCCTTGTCACCTTTCGAGCTTTCGGAATAGGTAAGCGCCTTCCCTTAGTTATATCGTAATCTTTAAAAATTGTCACGCATTGTGTGCATGGATATGAGCGATAAAGAAAAATTGCAAACCTTTGTTAATAAAGCATCTATATCACTCATTCTCATTCGCACTCATTCACCTTAGTCATCGTTCGATAGATCGATCGATCGATCGATCGATCGATCGATCAATCAATCAATCAATCAATCAATCAATCAATCAATCAATCAATCAATCAATCAATCAATCAAATGGTAAGAGTCGAGGATCTCGGCAGTCCGCGACGTCGCAGCCATCCCTATAGTTCACGAGGGTTGCAATGTGGGCTTGTTGGTAAAGCATCTTCAAGGGGAGTACGGTAACGCTGTGTGTGTGTCCCTATGTGTCTTCTTTTGGCCCGTCTTTTGATCGCGCTACCGTACTCCCCTTGAAGATCCCTATAGTGCCCCGATGCGCGATTTTCACGTGGTCCGACTAAAAGTGGAACCTAATAAAGCGGTAAAGATTCCTTTAATAGAAACAGCTGCTGTATGGCATATTCCCCAGAGGACCGCGCCTACAGGTACCGAAGATTCGATTAGTAGCAGCTTCTTCCTTCTAGAATGGAGAGCGAGAGAAATAGCACTCGGCCGGAATTAATTTCAAAGTCTCCAGATTTGGAGACCGGCGCTCAACCTAGTTAGCGAGTTAGCAAAACGAACATAGGACATTCCGGAAGCAGCGGAGGTACAGTCAAGCATGTTGTTGAGATTGTTGGCGCATAGGTAAATCCAAGGTGTCAAAGAGCAGCAAAGAACGAGTATTACAGGACTCGAGTCCCTATATACAGTGGGATCTTTTTCTACGTTTTGTCGTTTATCGTCGTTACTTCCTTCCGTGCAATATTTATTCGTTGCTCTCCATGAAAATCTTAGCGTCTGTCCTTTCTTTTTTGTGCGTGTCTATTCTACGGCACATTTTCTTACTTGAGAAAAGGCAGATTCTCTGCCAGACCTTGATTTTAGCATCTAGCTCGCGTGGTTTGATAGACTACGATCCAGGTTCAATTTAATGAAAGCGATGAGAATTAAAGTGTCTGCATTAGAATAACAGCACTTCCATGGTCATGGAATCGCTAGTAGTTAGGCCACTTGTACTGCGTGCAGCATGCGTGCGCCGAAAGATTACAGAACATCGTAAAAGAAATGTGGCAGATATTTCCCAATTGTTTCATATTTCCATGACGTAAGACATCTACGAGCTTCTCTGAGCATCACCTTTTCTCCCCATTGCCACCCCCTTACCTCCTTCTGCACCCAGGTAGGCTGACGTGCCAACGTTCGTGATGGCAGGTAAAAATCAAATTCTCTCACTCTCCCTCGAATGTCCCACCTCCCTCATTTCCCCCAACGCCCCCATTTCGCCTCAACGTGAGAATCGATGTCTGTTTTGGCTTTACTCGCATGAATTTCGGTTCTTGACTGGTAAGCCATGGATCAATTCGTGTCATATTCGTCGGCATCTCACGTCCTCTCCAGGCGACTTTCGTTTTTTCTTCTCAGAGTTGTTTCGTTCCTTAACTTACACCTCTAGTCATTTACTGGCGTAAAGTGTAGTGCCGCGGCACCCTGCTCCTTCGCGAGCAGGGTCGCAGTCGTGCGACCATTCGTTACTCTCCCTCTAATGGCTTTTGAGCCGGCGTGAACTACACTCTTTCCCACACCCATTCCTAAGTCCAACTTCGATATCCTAGAGCAAAGACTACCATACTGCAAGCTATTGCTCATCTTGCCAGCTCTGAACCCTTACCCGCCCTGGTGGCGCAGTGGCTTTGGCGTTGCGCCGCTAAGCCCGGGGGCGCGGGATTGAATCATGGCCGCGGCGGCCGCGTTTTGATGGGGGCGAAATGTAAAAACGCCCGTGTATCGTGCGTTAGGTGTACGTTAAAGAACTCCAGGTGGTCGAAATTAATCCAAAGCCTCCACTATGGCGTGCCTCATAATCATATCGTGATTTTGGCAGTGCGGTCAAAATATACTGTCAGCATGTAAAACCTTCAGGTTTATTTATTTATTTATTTATTTATTTATTTATTTATTTATTTATTTATTTATTTATTTATTTCACAATACCGCAGGCCAGATTGGCCCAAACAGGAGGGGCATGAAAACAGAAATCATAACAGCACGTACATGCCAAAAAAAAAATACATTGCATGTGACATACAACAGAATAACAAATAAAAAGATGACAGAGCAGAAACTAAAGCAATGAATATTGAAATTCCTCATAAGAAAATTGTTTCCTTTGTCTATGCTCCTTTCTTTCTTTATCTCTACTTTGTTACCACTTTCCCTCCCCCTCGCCTTTCTCCCCAGCGTAGGGTAGCAAACCGGATCTTTTTCTCTGGTTAACCTCCCTGCCTTTCCCCTTTCCTCTGTCTCTCTCTCTCTTTTCTACTGAAGAAGCAAAGTTTGAAGGGCCTGTTCCACGTCAGGAGAACGAAAAACCGATTTAGGAAGCGCGTTCCAATCAGCTATTGTTTGAGGCAAGAAACTGTGCTTAAATGAGTTTGTTTTAGCAAAAATAGGCTGTAATGAGTGTTCCCTATTATGACGGGTCCTTCGAGTAGTGGGCTGCCTGAGGAATGAGGGGGAAGCAATGCTAGGCTTTCCAGCCAAAATTTTTTGAAAGAAGGAAATGCGGTTCAGTTTTTATGTGTACTAAGCAACGGGATATTATCGTCCTTCATAAGCTGTGTTGGGGAGCCTTTTAGCTATATGTGCTTTTCCGTGTGGTGTCCTCTTCCCGATATGAATCCTGTGGCGCGATTCCCACACCTCTTACCTGCAATTTATGTGCTGCAGCACAATAATACTGTACGACATCACTCGCTGTGCATCACCTGACTTTAAGCGAAACTCAGCTAGCCAGTATCCCGCTGATAACGGCAACAACGTGCATTCGAAC
>NC_134568.1:151520565-151548065 GCF_050947875.1 Dermacentor variabilis | reverse complement strand
CCGGTCATGTACTAATTGTGGCCATGTCGTCCCTGCAAACTTGTTAATCTCATCCGCCCACCTAACTTTCTGCCGCCCCCTGCTACGCTTCCCTTCCCTTGGAATCCAGTCCGTAACCCTTAATGACCATCGGTTATCTTCCCTCCTCATTACATGTCCTGCCCATGCCCCCATTTCTTTTTCTTGATTTCAACTAAGATGTCATTAACTCGCGTTTGTTCCCTCACCCAATCTGCTCTTTTCTTATCCCTTAACGTTACACCTATGATTCTTCTTTCCATAGCTCGTTGCGCCGTCCTCAATTTGAGTAGAACCCTTTTCGTAAGCCTCCAGGTTTCTGCCCCGTAGGTGAGTACTGATAAGACACAGCTATTATACACTTTTCTCTTCAGGGATAACGGCAACCTACTGTTCATGATCTGAGAATGCCTGCCACACACCCCAGCCCATTTTTATTCTTCTGATTATTTCCGTCTCATGATCCGGATCCGCCGCCACTACCTGCCCTAAGTAGATGTATTCCCTTACCACTTCCAGTGCCTCGCTACCTATTGTAGATTGCTGTTCTCTTCCGAGACTGTTAAACATTACTTTAGTTTTCTGCAGATTAATTTTTAGACCCACTCTTCTGCTTTGCCTCTCCAAGTCAGCGAGCCTGCATTGCAATTGGTCCCCTGAGTTACTAAGCAAGGCAATATCATCAGCGAATCTCAAGTTACTAAGGTATTCTCCATTAACTTTTATCCCCCATTCTTTCCAATCCAGGTCTCTGAATACCTCCTGTAAACACGCTGTGAAGAGCATTGGGGAGATCGTATCTCCCTGCCTGACGCCTTTCTTTATTGGGATTTTGTTGCTTTCTTTATGGAGGACTACGGTGACTGTGGAGCCCCTATACATATCTTTCAGTATTTTTACATATGCCTCGTCTACACCCTGGTTTCGTAATGCCTCCATGACTGCTGAGGTTTCGGCAGAATCAAACGCTTTCTCGTAATCAATGAAAGCTATACCTAAGGTTTGGTTATATTCCGCACATTTCTGTATCACCTGATTGATAGTGTCAATATGGTCTATTGTTGAGTAGCCTTTACGGAATCCTGCCTGGTCCTTTGCTTGACAGAAGTCTAAGGTGTTCCTGATTCTATTTGCGATTACCTTAGTAAATAGTTTGTAGGCAACGGGCATTAATCTGATCGGTCTATAATTTTTCAAGTCTTTGGCGTCCCCTTTCTTATGGATTAGGATTATGTTAGCGTTCTTCCAAGATTCCGGTACGCTCGAGGTCATGAGGCATTGCGTATACAGGGTGGTCAGTTTCTCTAGAACAATCTGTCCACCATCCTTCAACAAATCTGCTGTTACCTGATCCTCCCCAGCTGCCTTCCCCCTTTGCATATCTCCCAAGGCTTCCTTTACTTCTTCCGGCGTTGCCTGTGGGATTTCGAATTCCTCTAGACTATTTTCTCTTCCATTATCGTCGTGGGTGTCACTGGTACTGTATAAATCTCTATAGAACTCCTCAGCCACTTGAACTATCTTATCCATATTAATAATGATAATGCCGGCTTTGTCTGTTAACGCATACATCTGATTCTTGCCAATTCCTAGTTTCTTCTTCACTGCTTTTAGGCTTCCTCCATTCCTGAGAGCATGTTCAATTCTGTCCATATTATACTTCCTTATGTCAGCTGTCTTACGCATGTTGATTAACTTAGAAAGTTCTGCCAGTTCTATTCTAGCTGTAGGGTTAGAGGCTTTCATACATTGCATTTCTTGATCAGATCTTTCGTCTCCTGCGATAGCTTACTGGTGTCCTGCCTGACGGAGTTACCACCGACTTCCATTGCACACTCGTTAATGATGCCCACAAGATTGTCGTTCATTGCTTCAACACTAATTTCCTCTTCCTGAGTTAAAGCCGAATACCTGTTCTGTAGCTTGATCTGGAATTCCTCTATTTTCCCTCTTGCCGCCAACTCATTGATCGGCTTCTTATGTACCAGTTTCTTCCGTTCCCTCCTCAGGTCTAGGGTAATTCGAGTTCTTACCATCCTGTGGTCACTGCAGCGCACCTTGCCGAGCACGTCCACATCTTGTATGATGCCAGGGTTAGGGCAGAGTATGAAGTATATTTCATTTCTAGTCTCGCCGTTCGGGCTCCTCCACGTCCCCTTTCGGCTATCCCGCTTGCGGAAGAAGGTATTCATTATCCGCATATTCTTCTGTTCCGCAAACTCTACTAATAACTCTCCCCTGCTATTCCTAGTGCTTATGCCATATTCCCCCACTGCCTTGTCTCCAGCCTGCTTCTTGCCTACCTTGGCATTAAAGTCGCCCATTAGTATAGTGTATTTTGTTTTCACTCTACCCATCGCCGATTCCATGTCTTCATAGAAGCTTTCGACTTCCTGGTCATCATGCCTGGATGTAGGGGCGTAGACCTGTACAACCTTCATTTTGTACCTCTTATTAAGTTTCACAAAAAGACCTGCCACCCTCTCGTTAATGCTATAGAGTTCCTGCATGTTACCAGCTATATTCTTAATTATCAGGAGTCCGACTCCTAGTTCCCGTCTCTCCGCTAAGCCCCGGTAGCACAGGACGTGCCCGCTTTTTAGCACTGTATATGCCTCTTTTGGCCTCCTAACTTCACTGAGCCCTATTATATCCCATTTACTGCCCTCTAATTCCTCCAATAGCACTGCCAGACTCGCCTCACTAGATAACGTTCTAGCGTTAAACGTTGCCAGGTTCATATTCCAATGGCGGCCTGTCCGGAGCCCGGGATTCTTAGCACCCTCTGCTGCGCCGCAGGTCTGACCGCCGCCGTGGTCTGTTGCTTCGCAGCTGCTGGGGACTGAGGGCCGGGGTTTGATTGTTATGTTCATATAGGAGGTTGTGGCCAAGTACTGCACCAGGGTGGCCAACCCTGCTCTGGTGAGGGAGTGCGTTACCGGTTCTGGTCACCGGGATCAGGCCGCACTCCAGGCCTGTTTATGCAATTTTATCAACACGCGGAATTTTTTTTAATCCGGTGGAAAATTGCCGGCACCGGGATTCGAACCACAGACCTCTTGCACGCGAGGCGGGTGTTCTACCTCTACGCCACCGCTCCAAATCTTTGTAATATAACTACATCATTAGTGACTCTAAGTCCGCTATCCGAAATTTCGCAAAAGGCCGCATCCCCGCAATCACAAACTTCCTCCTCTTTAAAAACTCATACCCACCCCCCGTCCAGGTCATATGGGTACCGACGCAATCCTCCCCTCCAGATAACGACGCATCCCACCATACCGCTTGAGGATTCATCAGCCGAGGCCTGGATCAGCCGACGCTATAGGATCGGTGAGGGACCGTACGGTATCCTATCAGGAAATAACGCAACACTACCGCCTAAACTGGGCCTCTTACCCAACAGCGTATAAATCCCTATTAGAGTAGCTTGGAGGCCACTCCAAACCAATACCTATCCGAACCGCATAGCATTTTCTCACTACAATCCCGAACTAAACTCCGACAATTGTGCTCATTGTCAGCAGAAAGCTGATCCGTTTTATATATTATGGGCTTGCCCTAAGGACACGCTCTTGGGGATCCCAATATCTAATCGTGAGAAGTGGGAAGGCGCGTTCGCAGCTCCGATTCAGACCTCCAGGTCCGCGTCATTCAGAGGCTGAGGCGGCCTCCAATGCCCAAGGGCTCCTCGACGCGTAGCTTGGACAACCGCAACCTTTTACTTCTTTTTGAATAAAGTTTCCACTCTCACTCACTCACTCACTCACTCACTCACTCACTCACTCACTCACTCACTCACTCACTCACTCACTCACTCACTCACTCACTCACTCACTCACTCACAATATCTCGTATATATTCAGCATGTGGCACATGAAGCTACGGTCTCAATTCTAATTTTATTAGCCAACAAAGACACCAAATACAATATAATGGCTTTGCCTAAAAAGATGATGCTTCTGATCACGCTACAGTTTATTACTCAAAAACTAAATCAGGGGCTCTCAAGATGGCGATAAGACGATAGCTTCGGGATGAGGTGCAACTGAAGTCCCATGGCTGCACTTGAAACTTCCCTTTCCGCAATTACGTACTTTTCTGGTGAAAATTTGAGTGAATCGTCTCTTTAGACAATTTTTTTTCTCAAATCCATTCCTTGGCTTTATACTTCAATCACAATGGAGGGGTTTTTCATTCGCACTTCTAGAAATATGATCAATATGGGCCTAAATTAATGACCCCGTGCGGACCGATAACAGTTGCAGTTAAGTGTATCCGATGGCTACGTTCAAAAATGCGAAAATGAAACGCTGTGCAGTTTTCATCCGTGACTACATGACCTCACTCAGGTGGTCACTGGTTGTAAAATCATGCATTTTGGAGATTTTCTGCCTCGCAGTTTTTTCTTACTCACATTGTGCTGTTTCCGCTCCGTTAATTTGGGCCTCTCGATCGATTCGCGATTCGCGCTTTCAACTAGTTCTCTGTTTGGATTGCGTAGTAGACTAACTAACATCTTTAGTCTGGTGGTCTGGTGTAAGTCGCTGTGAAAGGGCACGGCATTGGTCTGGTTAGTTCATCTTGGAAGGGGTGCATACAGCGCAAAGAACAAGGGTGGAAATAAGAAAGACACGGCAGTCGCTGTGTGGTGTCTTTCTTGTCTCTGTCCTTGTTTTTTGCTATTCCCATGCCTTCCATCTAAGTCGTTGGTTAGTTAACCGCACTGGGGCGGATTTATTACTCCATTAACTGCCATGGTTAACAAAAGCATTACGATTAAAGCTATATAGGCAATCTTATGTAGGTCTATAGGGTAACCTTGACTTAAACAGAAATGCATATACCTTTCTTATTGCAATGGCTGATAGCACCGAGTGCAATGCCTGCGGTGTCGAGGAAACTATAGAACATATACTGTGCTACTTCCTATCTTTTGAAAATGAAAGACATGACCTCTGCACAGCCCTCAATCAGTTAGAAAACTGTTCGCCTTGAACAAGATCTTGGTACCATGGCCTCGCATATCACAGCTACAAAAAGCCACAAAAGCGCTGCTGCGATATTTGAAAGCTACTGGATTGAGTCACCCTTTGTGATCCGGACTGAGTGGCCGAATGATATCGCCAGTGGGCTTTCTCTTCTTCTTTTAATGTTTCCGTCCACTTTGCCTTTTCCCCAGTGTAGGGTAGCCAACCGGGCTCAGTCCTGGTTAGCCTCCCTACCTTTCATTTATCATTTACTCTATCTCCCTATCTCTCTATCTCTAAACAGAACTTTGTAAAATGAGGCTGCAAGGAGAGTCATACAACGTACCACTTTAAACAGGGACATATCAACTTTTTTTTTCTACGTTGTGTATGAATCTGCCCCGAAATTCTCCAATATTCTTCTTTACTTAAGCATTAATTCGGCTTACCGTCTCCAAGCAATAAGTGGGCTACCAGAGGTGCCATGTGCAGTGTTTAGGTAGACGAGCGTTTCAGCATTCTGCCCCATCAGAGCGCGGCCTCCGCGGCTGGAAATCAAACCCACTCAATGTCACATGGCTATACTGAGCCAAAGCAGCGAGTCTCTGACATTCTTCGATGGTGTACTAGTACGCTGCTACTTAGATGATTAGCTTTGGAAAAGGAAACACTAAACGGGAATATTAGGTTATGCTGTATTAGCAGCTCAAGCTTGTGGAGTAGCGAAGCAGCCAAAGTCTTGGCGTGACAGGAAGGTTTGGTAAGCCAGAAAAAAACGCAAAAACAAAAGACGGGTGGCGACGACTGACACCCTTACTCCTGGAGCAATGCGCCATGATGTGGATTTCGAGAGCGTCGAAACGCTGCAGGCTTAGTTAACGAAGGACTTAGCACAAAATCGGGAAGCCATCTTACACGCAAAACGGCCCCGATACGATAAACACTTCGAAATTTGTGATGTCACGCTGACAGTGAGGTTTCTGAGCAAAATCTAATAAATAAGTGTGGTCTCCATTTTCTCTAATAATAATCAACCTTTCTTTTTATTTTTCCCCATATAAATCTAGCTATGACTTTTAAAGAATACTTTACCAGCCGAAATTATTCCGCTATGGAAAGATGTAAACAGTACCGCTGAACTGTGGTGGAAAATGAAATTCTTCACACTGGGAGCATTAGAGACCTTCGCACAAAATAAACTAGCAGAGTCAAGCATGTAACCATCATAAAATAGCGCGAGTGCTTGTGACACATTATACTGCACTCTCTCTTGGAATGTCCCCAGCGTGCTCCTTTGCAGAGTTTCGCATAAAAGCAAGAAATGCCTCCAAGGAAAGGAAGACGTAATACTTGATTCATTAGTTATAATCAAGTATTCTGTTCTGCTCAGTGTTGTCGGACTGGAAATAATTATTCTTCATTGTTTTTAATTGTTACTCCTTGATGTATTCTTCTGGACTTTTTAACATCTGTTCCTTTCTTTTTCGTACGATGAACCTGATCCAGCTCAAAAACAAGAAGCATTTGATGTTAATTATCTCCTCATATGGAACTTTAATGCATTATTGAATTATGTGTACTCGTGTTTATCTGTCCGTGTGTGCATATACATTTTTGTTAGTGTGTGTTTACTGAAGACAGTCTTTTTCAAAGCAAGAAGCCAGCGAAAGGGGTGTGTGCTTAAGTAGTGAGTGTGCGTATCAGTCGGCGCAGCGTAAAAAAGAAATACCTTGACGTTGCAATTAACGCGTGCCGAGTCCCTCGACAGTTGCTTTCTTTTTTTTCGTTGTTATAACCTCCACAACCATTCTCGCTGATTCTTTGTGAGAAACAGAAGCCCTTGACGATAAACAAGGCACGCTTCTAAAGCGTCATTCTGAGAAATCAGAAAGCGCAAATACACAAAAGAGAGAGAGAGAGAAAACAAAAATCTGTTTTGTGCAACGTTATAAAAACGCTCGCTCAGTCCTCATGCCTACGGTATACGGTTTCGAATGCACCACAGAAAAATATAAACGTAGAAAACGCTTGCAGGAATCACTGCTGGCCATAGGGATCCAGTTGCGGCAAGGCCTTGGACAATTTCTGTTACGCTGGAATATGAGGAAAGTCGCGCAACTGATGCCAATTTCTCCGGCCTCTTTCCTGCGCCTGAAAGAAGTGCTTTTTGGCCAACCTGTACAGACGTAACGGCGCTTTCATGTATGTTTAATGACGCCAGACGAGCCAAGTTACGAGAAGTGCGCTTACAGAGATGCTTTTTTTTTCCTTTTTTTCGTTCTTCTTGCTTTTTCTCTCTCAGTTGCAGACGCTTCCGTACGTTATGGAGGAGAATTATGGTGTTTCCCCGCAACCGCCCCCTCCTCATCCCCCTTCGTATTTTTTTTTAACCCGGTCTCAGGGCAGTGTCCGCATTTGAGCCAGCGAAAAGGGGTTCTCCGATATCGAGGAAAAGACACTGAAGTAAGGCTTCACGTTTCTGTTTTCGACGCTTATGTCTCGGTTGAGAAACATCCTAGAGCAGATTTTGTTTCCATAGAAGTTTTTATGGTGTATCATGAGACAACGATGTTGCTTTAGCTCAAAGTAGCCTTGGCCCAGCGACTCACAGTTCTGTCGCATTACCACATACACTCTCGCGCGATGGGTGCTTGTTTCATTTTCATGCAGTAAGGAATTCGCTCTGGGAGAGAAGAATGTCACTTACTTTGCAAGAAATATTACAAAAGTTGATAGTCATTGTGGTTGCCGTCAGATTTAGCAGCAAAGCGAATGACCCTCAATTTAGTAAACGGTAGAGTGGACCTATGATACATAAGCACTAGAGGACCCGTACACCGTAGGTTGTCACACAAAGTCACTGTATGACAGTTAGCCCGTATATTTCATCGATGTTGTAATAAAGAAGGAGAAAAAAGCTACAGAAACACCAGAGAGGGGATAACTTCGATTAAGGCCTCGATGCACGTGAGCCCCATGCTGGCGGGACACTGTTGACAACCGCAGAGGCTCAGGCGTGTTGACAGCCTGAGTCAACATCTTAACCCTCGGTATTTTTTTTTCTGGCAGAGGACCACGTCAGCAGGTCTTAAAGTGAGCACAGAAATCACATAAGCGTGCTCGGCTCAACTGTAAGTTGTTATGGCGTAACGCTTCTTTTCACGCGAACTGAATCATGCTCTTCGTCCAAAGGCCACAAAGTAGTGTTTTCGCCAAGTTCAATCTAAGAACGGTCGTTTGAGTTTAGTTGACATGTCGGCAAAAATGATTGTCCACAAAACGAACTAAATTGTCAAAACAAGTAACAAAATAAAAATAAAAAGGTTTACGCTTTAGGACACGGTTTTCCTCATTTAGTACAGCATATATGTTCAAGTGTAATTGATTTCAAGAGGTGAACATTAGCTTGGCATTCTTCGAGCTTTCAATGTCGTCCTTCCCGTCACCCTGCAGTTTCTGTAAGGAGCATTCAGAGTGCCGCTGCAGTGACGCGAAGGGGAAATTCGCCCGGCGACCGCTCTTACAGTGAATGCAGGCTATACGTTCGTGTGAATGGGCTCCATGACAACGCCACCAGTGCGTGTGTACCCACGAGCACGCCATTTTCAGATCAGACGTCGCTCACTTTGCTGATTGCTTCACTGTCGCGCTAGCATTCCTTCTTTTCCCTACCTAGCGATAATCTTCCACAACTCGAAGTCTTTTCAGAAACTGACGCACGCTATCGGTTTCTTCAATTGATCGGCAGTTCGATTGTAAGCCTTCATTAACGAATCTCGTACTTTAGTATACGTCGAGTGGGTCGATGTGTCCTTGTAGGAATTGATGCCTTTTAACGCAGAACATGCAGTACTAGTGAGAGAGTCGGCTAGTGCTCAAACATATCTATCGTTGTCATATCTATTGCCGAGATACAGGAAAAGGTTAACCGCGTTAATTTTCCCACCGTCGCCTCACTAGTGGACAAGATATTGTTACGGTAATATTCAACTAAAGGAGTGTCTACAGTGGAATTTGAGGGCAGGTCGTAATAGCAGCGTCACCGCCAGTAGCTGCAGCCGTAAGTTTCCCGAAGTAAAGCGCCGGGAGTAGGACGGGGACGGGGGAACGGCGTGAGGAAGGTGAACGAGGAGGTCGGCGTCGTGGTGAAGGCGAGCGGCTGTACTTTGCGGCGGTCGCAGTGTTCTCGGCAGATGTTTCTGGTTCAACTTGGGTTTGTACCTCGTGCTGGCTTCGAGTTGGATAGCGGAAGCTCGAGAAGCTTCTTCGAGGAGGCGCGGGCCGAGGACTTCGGCAATACCGTGAAATGTGCCCGACACGTCCACATCGGAAGCAAATTGGCTTGTCGTCAGGCGTCCTCCACGCATTCGGATCGCAATAATTGGGAGTAGGACAATGGCGTTGGAGACGGTTGAAAGTGGCCGAAGGGGAAATGTCAGAACTATTCACCAAACAGATGGTTTAAATGTCCACGTTTGCCAGTTCTTGACGAACAACGGATTGTATAAGCGATATGGTCGGTCAGGGATCACTGGGTTCCCTTCGCATGAAATGTGTGGGCGATGAGGCTTCGATTTCACGTCGATCGATTCGGGTGATAGTCTCCGACGTTGAAGGCTGTGTCACTATACAAACGTCCTCGTACGTTGATGCCGCTGCCGTGTTCGGAAGGCCGGTGAAGTTGTGGGCAATGCATCGGCTTTTAGCATCTTCGAAGCGTCGGCATTCAGCAATAATCTCGTTAATTGGCGAAGAGTCTTTCAACGCAAACATTTTAAACGCATCATCCTCCATTCATTTCAGTACGTGCGTGACCTTATCGGCTTCTGTCATCTTGGAGTCAACTTTTCGGCAAAACGGCAGCACATCCTGAATGTACATCAGGTACGAATCGGTAGACGTCTGCACACGCAAGGCAAGTTCTGTTTTGGCGGCACGCTGGCAGCCTGCAAGTTGGCCGCGCAACTCGCGTTTTGTCTTACATACGCTACATCTTGTGAGCTACTCTTCGTTGTTATCGAACCAGGCCTTCCCACTTCCCTGTAGATAAAATATTTCGTTTGCCACAATCAATGTCGGGTCCCACCTGTAATGTGAGCTTACGCACTCATAGAGCCGAATCCAGTCGTCGACGTCGTCGCCATCAGCACCGGAAAAGGTCCCGGGATTACGGGGTGGAGCCAGGATGATGGCTGGCATGGCATATCGTGCAAGAGCGTGATTATAGTAGCTAAACCGTTGAATATTCGCTTCAGATGTTTCCGTGACCACTATAGTAACAGCTGGCATGGTGCTGCCAGTTACCAAGTACCTGCGTATCACGCTTGCATAGTGTGAATGACGCACTAGATGCTAGTTTTCTACGATGGCCCTCCAATATCTTGGACAGAGGTGCATCGGTACGAGGTCGAGAGCTATAACCGCCGTAGCACACGGCAAAATATTAATTTATGTACTTAAGCACGTACGTAAAAGAGGGTCTACGTGTATAACAGGAAGGGCGAATTCTTCGTATAAGTGAAGATTACATACAAGATCAGTGGCTTTATAAGTATAATTAAAAAAGAAAGCTCTCATTTGGCCGGCGAAAACAATAAATTTCAGGTACCACCTAACGCGACGCAATGGTCAAGGTCGAAGTCACGAGAAACAACATTTGGTCGAAAACAACTTAGAGATGTAACAAGGAAAAAGCCCCTGACAGAGCGCTGCTCAATCCCCAATTAAGCCATTTCGCACTAACAAAAGAGAAACCACTTAAACACACGCTATTAGCAACACAAAAGCTTGAGTCGAGAAAAAGTAAGTCAAGAAATTACAACACAATGACATGCTATTCATAACTGCAGGGAGTGAAAGGAGTGAAAGTCATACACAACTACTTAAGAGAAGCCACTTAAGCAGCTGTTACTAGCTGGTAACAGACGGAGTTAGGCTATTGCAGTCTACTATTTTAACGCGATACCGATACCGATACCGGTATTGTAGAAGATCCGGTGCCGGCGTACCGCGTCCCGCGTCCAGCGTCGACCATCCTGTGATCCATAAATCACTCCGAACCACGCATACCCACCCACGCAGGCCCTCCGCGTAACGTAGATACGTCATTGAACTAATTGAATTTATCAAAGTACAATGCGTTAGGAAAATCGTAAAGTACGATTTACACACAACCTACGCACATGATAGCGTCGGATTGTAATTTGAATTTACGAGAAAACAAAATTTTGTTACACGGAAACTCAAACCCCTTTTTCAGCGTTTCTAAGATTCATAGAGCGGTGCGCCCGGTTCCTTGCAACACCGTCGCGATGCCGCCCGCCTCCGCGTATCCGTGTCCCACGCAAGGGGCTGCGTTTCTACCAGAGAGCTCGCCTTCGTACATAGCGTTCGCCACCAGCGTTTCCCGCTAAACATTACGGCTACATAAGCTGCAGTTGCCGGGAAGCGTGAGAAGCAGTCCGAGACATCTTAATGCTGTCGCGTTCCACTCTTACAGGCGAAGCTTAAGCGTCCTCCAAATATTTTCACAAAAATAAAACAAAATAAAGATAATTTGGGAACCTTTTGCGAAAGGAGTGGGAGGTAAGCGTGTGAGCGTGTTCTTGTCTTGCGATCCTTAAAAGAAATGTATTAACACGATGAGATTCTTCTGTTCTTTCATCCGTGACCTTCAAGTGCATTAAGTTTGCCCGACTCTTTTGAGTAAGCATGCCAGTCAGTTAAACGAACCAGCGAGTTGGTTCGTGTGGCGCCGCATACAGAGCTAATGCAATTTTACCAAAACGCACAGAATGCACGACTAGCGCACTGAAAGAAACTGCGTCGGTTCTAACTCGTGTACGCGTCACGAGCACCATTACAATCACCTTCTAGGCCAACACAGCACGGCGGTCTCTCGGAAGCGACATGCAGCGAATATTGCAAGAATATTGGTATGCATATAGTTATTTATTTAGTAGCTGATTGGTATTAACATCCCGCAGCAACACGTGCGCTATGAGACACGTTCAAGAGGAAGGTCCCGCTTTCATTTCGACCACCTAGGTTTCGTTAACGCCCACCTGCATATAAGTACATGAACGATTTTGCATGCAGCGTCCATTAGAACCGCCGTAATCTGGAATAAAACGCATGACCTTGTGCTTGGCAGCAAAGCCCCATTAGTCAGTGCCTCAATGATGACTGGAGCTTAGAGAAGAGCACTCCAGTCTACATGTAGAAGCCCAGTCTCATTGTAACTTTTGAGCTCTTCAAGAAATAAAGCTTTTCTGCTTGCGATGCATCGTGCGCAAAAAAGCGGCTCGTGGACTCGGTTAATGAAAGTCCCCATTTATTTTTGAAATGAGCAATGTCCTGTTGAGTTTACCTTTAAAAAAATCTAAGCCGCATAGCGTTGCGCATGTGTATATTGAAGCTGTGTGTACCCTCCGTGGTCGCTTAGTGGCTAGGCTGTTGGGCTGCTAAGCACGAGTTCGCGGGATTGAATCCAGGCCACGATGGCCGCATTTCGATGGGGGTGAAATGCGGAAACACCCGTGTACTTAGATTTAGGTGAACGTTGAAGAACTCCAGGTGGTACAAATTAATCCGGAGTCCCCCACTACGGCGTGCCCCAGAATCAGATAGTGGTTTTGGTACGTAAATTTAAATTTTTTTCAAGCTGTGTGCACCGCGATACTTGCTTTCACGCTGGCAATTGACACAAAAGTAGACGCACGCGCACGCATTCACTGGCGCACAGCTTTCGGGCGACTCAGAACCGCTCCAGTGACGCTGACGTCGTTTCCCCACCTATGCCGATGAAAATATAAGGACTCTGATCTTTTTTCGATTGGAGGAAAACAAAAACCACAGAGACGTCGCAGACTGCGCAAAAGAAACATATACGGGGTAACAGAAACGAATAACGAATACATAAAGGTTTCTTTTTAATTGACTAATAGGCATACTTGAAAGATTAGAGGTTCAACTAACCTGATGACGCGAAGAAAATGTAAGTATTAAAACACTTAGATCAGCCAGCACGAGAAATCAACCTCCAAGGCAGCCCACGAGGGTTAAAGGTTTCGTACTATCGGCCTGTGCTTAGCTTATTTATATTCACGCAGCTTCTGTGCTGGTTCACTCGTTCGCATAACTGTACTAGATGTGTGATCTCCGATTGTTTTCCATGCTTTTCTTTTTTCATTCCCTCTATTAGGAGGAGTACCCGGCACGCCCTAATGGCGCCAACATCTATGTGTGTATGATGTGTACGAGGGCGAATCAGAAAGTCCTTGCCCCTATTTTTTTTAGACAAAATAGGGTACATACAGGTAATTACAAATATAACGTACTATTCTACGTACCTTACACCATTTTTCCACACAGTCTCCACACCGGTTCAGACCATTTGTCCCATCGCAGCACTAAATTTGAGATGTCCCTGTCGTCACTCAGCGACGCACGCGGCCTTCCCGAACGCTCATTGTCACGCAAGTCTTCACAGCCTTTTACGAACTCACAACGCCGCCACCTCACACTCGCAGAGCGAGACACCTTTCCCTAAACGTGGGCTGCATTTCCCTGTAGATTTCGATGGGCGTTCGTCCCTCGCTCCATAGAAAACGAATCAAACTTCATTGCTCGTACGCCGTGGACGTGTGAAGCACAACCGCCATCTTCAACAACTGACAGCAGCGCCGTGCCGCGAAGCTAGCGGCAGATAAGGCCATGCCGGTCCAAGAAACGTCCACCGCTGGGAATGGATATGTTGACTTCGCATTTACAGTCGTAATTTGGCTTAAATAAAAAGGAGGGGAGGGGGCAAATACTTTCTGATCCGCCCTCGTATACTATATACCGGGCGTCACGATTAACTTAAGACAAGGTTTTAAAAACACGTCCGTCCATCATAGGAAGAAGCGACTAAAATTATATTGTGGGCCACACTAGTGAAGCAAGATGCGCCATCTTTCTTGCATTCTGTCTAATTGCATGATTAGTTGTGGCTTCTCAAGCCCAGAATTAAAAAAAAAAAACCTGCCCAATGGGAAAGTTGTGGAGCGTCCCAGAATGGTTTTGACTCTGCATTTTTCACTTTTCACCTATTACGCAATAATATTGCCGCGAGACAGAAGAAGTCTGCAGCATTAGGCCGGCACCCATGAAGAAGAGGTAGAAGTTGCTCCTCGACATCTTGGCTGCTGTTAGTCCTGTGATGCTCTCCTTATACTTATAGATATTTGTAAATGTGCGTTTTTGTGCAACATATTTCATTCCTTGTGATAAAGGGAGCCTACGAAACATGAAGAAAAAAAGACACCTTGTGCACAGTCATCGCTGTGCCATCGAACATGCGTCCAATGAACGAATTCCGTTTTTCACCTAGTGCACAGCCACCGATATAGTGCAAGCGATGAAGTCGCTGGCTTTGAAACTCACGCCACCGATTCGTTTCTGTTGCGCGCGCTAAAGCAACAGGCGCGGTGGTTGATGATAGAGGTTTACTGTTTACTCAAAGGTTTGCTGTCTGCTTTGGATGCCGGAGGTTGTGGATTCGAAACCACCTGCCACCGATTGTCAACCAGGTAAAAAATAAGGGCACAAGCGACCCCCGATCTGACAATCGACTTTCGCTCCTGGGTGAACCGCTTGGGGAAGCAGCCCGTGCCAGGCTAAAGCCGGTCGAAACCGTTTGGGCACCAAGAAACTCCGATGAGGGTCTGCACTGTGGTAGCAGCCTGGGGGCCTTAGGTAGCACACGAGGGTTTATTGGCACGTTGCCTACTCCTAAGAGCGCGTACTGAGTGGCGCCTGCGTTTTAATGGTGCTCCACATCGGCCGCCATAGTCATGAATGGCGCTGGCTAACACTCTCAGGCATAGGCTGTAAAATGCGTCTGCGGTAATACTCAATAAAGTGGACGGAGCTGTCACCGTAACTCAATCGCTATAGAGCATCGCACACGTCATGCGGAGGTCAGTGCTTCGGCTCCCATCAGCGACAAAGCTGTGCATTCTTCGACTTTCACTTGCATTTTCCTTTATTAAGAATATGTCATTGATTCTAAATTTATCCCTCACTTTTGTTTATTTGTGCAGAAAACAATACTACAGTCAGTTATCACTATGTTTCCTTCCATGGCCTCCTGAACTGTTGTGTGTGTGTGTGTGTGTGTGTGTGTGTGTGTGTGTGTGTGTGTGTGTGTGTGTGTGTGTGTGTGTGTGTGTGTGTGTGTGTGTGTGTGTGTGTGTGCGTGTGTGTGTGCGTGCGTGCGTGCGTGCGTGCGTGCGTGCGTGCGTGCGTGCGTGCGTGCGTGCGTGCGTGCGTGCGTGCGTGCGTGCGTGCGTGCGTGCGTGTGTGTGTGTGTGTGTGTGTGTGTGTGTGTGTGTGTGTGTGTGTGTGTGTGTGTGTGTGTGTGTGTGTGTGTGTGTGTGTGTGTGTGTGTGTGTGTGTGTGTGTGTGTGTGTGTGTGTGTGTGTGTGTGTGTGTGTGTGTGTGTGTGTGTGCGCGCGCGTGCTTGCGCTTGCATGCGCGCGCGCGCGCGCGCATGCATTAGTTACGCTGTCCTCTGCCGCGAGCGCCAGAACTTTCTTGCCGCGAAGCACCTGAATTATTCCACGGCAGCAGTGCAGGCATCATCACTAAGCATTAACGGGCGGTCGGTGGTATGACGAGGACCGACAATTGAGCAAATATAAACTCAAGCATGTTCAGTCTGTTCACGTGCACGACATAACAAAGGTCCAGCTCACAATTGTCACAGGTATGTGCGAAACAGTTACGCTGCTAATTGCACTGCGTGAAAGTGCTGCTTCCAAAAGAAAGAAGAACGTGCATTGGACGTGCGCAGGTAAGCGAGGTATTGCTGGAGCAAATTTAGACACCGGCCAGGGTTCGCAAGACTGCACTCACTTTTAGGGCGCCTACCATCTCGACGGATACCTTTGTTTTGGTTTACAGGCCCGTGAAGTCCTAACTACACGACGTCCAGACTTGTACTTAAAAGTTCCTAGTCATTTGCGCAATCAACCAGTAGATGGTGTGGTGAGTATTCTGAGCTGTGCCTGGCGCTCCAATCCTGGTGAGCACGACAGTTTTGGCCAAGTTCAGCAGTATCAGAGGAATGCAATATGTGCTCGTCCAATTCATCTTGCGTCATGTGCGCCGTTGACTGCGGGATATTAAAAAAGCTCATAGGGAGGGGGGGGAGGCACGCTTAGTGTGCCCTGTATGCGCGATGGATAAGCACCCCGCTTCGGCTTCACTTGAGTTACTGAAGGTTGCTCGGACACGATATACATGAAATCCGAAGCTCGAAAGGCGGGAGACAGATGTACGCAGCTGTTGTTGCGTGGTCGCGTTAGGTTTCCGGCTTTCGAGAGCTTCTAAATGTGGAAAACTGCCTGCCAAGGAGTGCGTGTTGCTAACAGAGGACAAAGGTTGTGCGCTTATTGTCTGGCGGACGCGACGCAAGTACCGCTCGACCGCGCACTCGGAATAACGCGAGACGACTGGGCCACCCTGGTTGCTTTCTGCTAATGCGGCTAGCTACCAACTGCGCCTCACAGCAGCTCTCGTGATCTGCTGCGCACGTTGATCCAACGTGCGTCAGCTTCCGCGGCGCCGCAGCTGCCGTCCGGTCATCAACGCTCGATGCACAAGTGTTCCAGGCGGGGCTAGACCAAGGCGTTCTTGCTCGCGCGCGTAAATTCATTCTACGTGCGGCGAACAACAGGGCTCAAGTCGTGCGGGTTCTGTTGCGCGCTGAGTGCATTAGCATATTCAATTAGAGCTGCTGTGCGCTGCAGGCTGGCCAGGACATTAGTCGTGTGCCGCCTCGGACGGAGCGCCGCTGATTTCGTGCCTCCTGTCACGGGCATTTCCATCTAACCGGCTCCCTCCCGAGGCGCGTTCTCTCCAAGCGGGCAGAGGACCGTTTTGTGGGTGTGTTGTTTTCACGTGTACGCTATCCATCTAAAGCTCAGCAGGATTCGACGCAACTGCCGCCAGATGCAGTTTATATACCGACAACACTCGTACACGCTGTTGCTCCCTATGCTGAAAACAGAATATCTGAGCCGTGAAAGCGAACGATTTGGTGTTTATATCCTCTTTTCTTTGCTGTCGCGGAAACAACGGATAAATAAGAGCTCATTAAGGTTGAATAATCTTCAAAACAAGAGAAAATGTGTGGCTAAAGAAAATATGGTGTGCTCCAAAGTAGTTACACCACCGTTTGTGCTGCATTATACTATATGTCAGGTAAATTTAGCACCTCATTCCGAGCTGAACGACATATTTTGGCCAACTTTAAACTTGGAAGTGAACACCAAGAAAAATTTCCAACGCTATGAATGTTTCGTTATACGCAGTACAAGTGGTGTCGTTAAAAATAAGCGGTAAATATAGCTAAATTATGTAATTGCTATAGCTGGTCCACTGCTTCAAATTTTATAAAAAGGTTTTATGGTTACTTTTACGTTTTGCTTTCTTGTGATGTAAAATTCGTTCAGTTGATAGCGATTGCGCGACTTTACATTGCAGCTATGGAATAAAGGGTAAATGTTTGCACGAAGGGCGACATTGTGAGGAATATCCAGTTACGTCTCTGAATGGTCATTTCTGTAAAAATCGAACGAGCATGGTACAGTGTTGTCAATATATATGAAAAATATGTGAAAAAGCAAAGAGGGGGGGGGGGGGGTGAACCCGTTTGTTATCACTTTGTCTTGTATTAACTAGGTTTATATTGGTTATATTGCCGCATATTAACTTATTTTTGCTGCGATTTGTCTTTTCTGGTAAACATTGCAACAAATTTAGCATGCACCCATTTAAATGAGTTACAACAGTTTGTCCACTGAAACCATTTTTGTTGCAGGTGGATAAATTCTGTTACACACGACTGCTCGAAATTGGATACCGCCTGAGCACGTCTTCCACAAATGCTTTGTCGTCGGACATGGCCTTCTTTCAAGTTTCCGTAAAACACTCTGCATCTTTGCAAAACTCTGCAGCCTGTAACAAACTTTCGCCAGACAAACTATGCGCTTGAAAACTTTACAATCGCACTTGTCAAAAAACATGACAAAAACTCAAAATATTGAACCCGACCGCAAAAAGCCTTGAGAAATACTCGTAATTCCAAATATGTGTTCATGGTGCTGGCACACACAACAATGACAACACAGGCCCCACTATGGTTACTGGATACGTGGATATTACATCTAATGAACCAAGTAAGCTCTTGGTCGCGATGCGTGCATGACACAGTTGACCATGAGCCGAATGCTAAACTCAACAATTTCATAGCTTTTGAAGTTTGGCATCAGCGTTATGTAAATATGTTTACCAGGATAATGAATTAGTTTATTTATTGTTGCTTTCCGGCATAATCTGTTTCTTACCAACGAGCCCCCTCAATAATTAAAAAGAAATCAAATGAGAATATAACGCAAACCTTTGGCTCTAGACTGTATGTTTCGCCACATCAAGCGTGATTAAGCTAAAAAGCCCGCTTTACAGGACAAAAAAATTATTTATCGTCACGTTTTGAACAGTGCTATGATAGAGCACGAGATCACGCGTGCAGCAGAGCGACATCTTTTGTGCTGCATCAAGTACACTTGTCACTTAATCTAGCTAACTGTGTTAATTATATTTTGTAATTCAAAGTGCCCCGAGTTCAGCGTCCGCCTCGCGCAGCCTGCTCGCGCATTCTGTCACACTCGTGTCACCTCATTCGCGCTTCAGCGGCACCGTGCCAATTAACTCGCCCGACAAGGACATGTCATCGGACGTCCCGTGGTTGGCGCGTCACAGGCTGACGTGTGTCGCGGCGACGCGCTCCTCACGTGCCGCGGCCGCGCAGCCTGCAGCCCGGCCGAGCGGTTGCCGAGGGCAGGCTGCGCCGGCCCTGCACGCGGCCTCGACGGCGGTTCACTTGTGGCGCGCGCGCGCGGCATCGCGACATGGGTCGCCGGCAGCACTTCGCCGGCCGCTTCGTGACACGCCTGCCAGCTGCCGTGACCGGCTTGCCCGTGGACACGTTTACTCACGGCTTTCGGTGCGCTGCGTCTGTGCTCTCCTGTCGTATTTGGGCGGCATGCCTTTCTAGCCTGGCCGTCAGCTTGGTCCGACCACCATCCTCCCCCTGCGCGACCCGAGCTCTCCCCGCGCATGCGCACTGCGCGGCTCTTAGGCGCTTCACGGAGCAGCACTGTTGCCGCTACCAGCGCTTCTCCGCGTCCGCGCGCCGCCCCAACCGAAGCGCTGCCGGCGCGCGGCTGCCGCCCGAAGGGGAGAAAGCCGCCTCCCCTGCCAGAAAGCGGGAGAGAGGGACGAAAAAAAGAGCCGGGTTCGTTTCGAAGGCGCCACCGGCTCCCTCCGCTTCGGGACGCGAAACACACCCTGGGGTGCTTTCGGGCGGCGGGGCAACAGTTGCGCGGCACAGGCGTGCGCTTGTCCGTCCAGTGTGGGCGTTTTTCTGAAAGGGTCCTGCGTTGAGTAATTGCTCAGACCGGGCCCTGTCGAAGGCTGCGAAAGGGAACGGGACAATGGGGAAACTTTTCAAAACGGCGGCGCGATCGAGGCCCTGTTCTCTTCTGCCGGCCGGTACGGCTGCACCCAGCGGCTGAAAGCCCAAGGAGACGCAGCGACACAAAAGAACCATCCTCCACGAGTCCACTGTTTATTGCGTTGCGACGAGCGCTCTTATTTTTTCCCGCTTCTTTTTCTTGACTCCCTTCGTCCTCGCCACTTCAGAACTGACAACAAGAAAACATTGAAGACGAGGCAGCAGAAGGAACACTCAAATCAAATCCTGGCAAAGGCTGCTGAAGCAGGGCTTTCTCGTGGACGTTAAGATAAGGCGGCTCTAAACAGCTGAGCGCTGCTCTTTGTAGCTATAGCGGACAGGTGCAGGGCTGCTTCGGGATCAGGTCTTCAGATTTTCTCTTCTTCAAGCTTCGTGTACCTTCATTAATTTTATGTTGAGTCGTTGGGTCGTTTTGCGTTGTTTGTAGTTTTGATGTTACTATTGCGCTAAGTGTACTCCTATTGAGCCCTTTCAGTTTGTCGTTCCTCACTTATCTTCTTCACAACACTACTGTGTGGGCCGCCCTTGTTCAGTGGATACACATTTCTGGTGAAGATGACTGCTTTGGGGATTGGCGGTGTCTACAAATTTAATAGCGATAAAATCTGTGCTTCCAGAAATGCTCCTAAATGAAGGTACCCGGTTTATACACGAAGCACCAACCAGTTCTGCACTCTTATTTGTGAGTGCGTCTTCTGTCTTTTTCTGCCTCACTACATTTCTTTACAAACGACTGACGATGATATCAAGTCGGTGGAGGCCGTGTGATATTGGCTTTGAGTCTAGGCTTTCGCAAAAGAAACAAGACCAGCTGGTGAGAGGCCAGATTGTCTGGTATCCCATGCGGGTGCTGAACGTGCAAATTTTGATTGGGAAGGGGCTAATAGCAAGACGCCTTTAGGCTCTCAAACACCATTCGCCTATACCTGTTCCTCGGGCTCACGACGAGGCCCGTTCACTTACTGCGAGTTCTTCTTTTTTTTTTTTTGCGGAGTACCGAGTTCGTTTTTTTTTTTTTAAGATCTCGTCTCGTGGCAGAAAGTAAACAGAAACGCTCACCTAGGACAAACAACCCTAATATTTGCTGTAGTATCAAAGTCAGCGCATCACAATTGCGCTTTTGTGAACGTTTGCGCATGTCGCACACACCCGACACGCTACGAGGAATAGAGCGGAGACAGACAAGCACGCGCTTCCAAATTGGGACAAGTCCGATAATTGCTTTCTGCGGGGAGCAGCGAATGTGACAGGTCTCGATGGTATCGCGCGCGCGCAGCGCGCACTTCTGCGGCCGCCCGTGGTGATTGCCCGGAGCAGCACCGGGGGATCCCTGTCGAGCCTGGTCTTCCTCTGGCCTTCCTACCAAACAATTACGACACTGCGACTGTCAACGTTTCATAAATCTTGCTCCAAACGTCACGCCTTGTGTTGAGATGAAAGAACCTCATCTTCCCTGCCTCTGTCTTCTGTGTCTTGGATTGCTTCTTGACACATCTTTTTTTTCTATTTTGGTTCAGTTTGGTAGACGATTAGTGGAGGTGTGGTGCACCCTTTCTTTTATTCCCTAGTTTCTACTCTCGCACCAAGGCTCCAAACGAGAAGTATACAGACCAAAAGAAATAGATAAACCATGGTTGTCCCTAAAGAGTATTGCTAACTCTGCTTGAAGGCCTGGAGCAACCCAGACAAACAAGGAACTAGTCCGGATTTTGAAAATAAGGGAGCCGGTTAGGATAACGCATTCTTGTCCGACAAGCACGTTTTGCGCATTAAAAGCGGTTCTTTGCTCGTATTATCAAGCGACAACGACAGTGGGCATAGGCTTTCCTATAGGTCTCGTACAACTGTGCACCCATCCAAACGGTTGTTATAGTGCATGCACTCTAGTTAATATTTCTCATAACATCTCGTGCAAGCAGAAAATTCATTTACTAGATCTTTCTAATATTGTCCTTTTCTTTTCATCCCTCGTAGATTGGGACTAGCTCTTACATTTTAGAATATTTTCACTTAGCTTTAAGAATATATTATGCGAAGACCTGAGAAGCGAAATTCGGCATGAAATATTTAGGTAAATACTTCTACAAAAAGTCATTAAGCGGACCACCGCAGCGCAACGGCTGTACACTTTCTACACATTGAAATTGTTTATTAAACTGCTTACACTGCACTTCTTCACGCTGCTCACAGTTTGGTCAGCTAGTGACCTATCGCTCTCGTCACCCCTTTCTTTCCTTCACCGAATCCAGTATATAATTCACTGTACCCCAGATTTTCTTTGGGATATGTATTTTTTTCTGCTCCAACATCGTTATAATCAAAAACAATAATGTCGGTACATCATTCATCTTGTCATTTTCGTTGGCTGTGTGCAGTGCATGCGTTTCAATTCTTTAGGCATCCTAGTTCGGAGCCTACGTGCGCAATTGGCTATGAAACGAGCGCTTGCTGCTCGTTTGCGTCACACCAACTTCATGGCCGTCATCTCCCTGGGCGCTAGACCATAACCCCGTCACATGCGATGAACTTGATTCCCTCTGGTTACAGTTCTAGTTTCCCCGAGCAACCGGTGACGCAGGGAACTAACAGCGCGCAGTTGCATGCGCGAACAGTCGTTAAGTCCATAGGTTGCAGAGGTTCATTGGCTAAGAGCTAAACGATTCTGTGACGGGCGCTATCTGATTGCATGCTCCAGGAACTTAGTATTATTTGTGAATGCAGGAAAATGGGAACGGGATCATCCTTAAGGCCAGCTATCCTAAAATCCAAAGTACACTGCTCAGGCAAGAATAAAAAAGAAAACGAAAGAAGAATAAAATCCCAGCAAGCACTACCCACACGAACACAAGTCAAAAGTACACATAAGGTCACTATGCGGGCACAAGCACAGCAGCACAGCAAGCACAGCCAATTTCCCTGGACAGTCACCCATCACACATGAGGGGAAGACCGCAAAAGCCTTTTCATGTATTCGTATATGCAGCAACCATTATTTGTACAGAAAATTGACTATGGAAAGGGCAACACGACCATGACATGAAATATCAAAAAGAACACTGCTGAACATAAGGTGGCGTGAGGTTCGCTGGTCTTGAGGTCTCCTTGCAATGGCTGGCGAGCTAAGTTATTATTGAGTGGAACGACATAGCTGAATGAGTGGCTACTGCAATGCGCGGTTTAAGTACCATGACCTCCACAGCACTCACCTTATCGGACATCGAGCCTCTTTCTCGCACCCTTCGGCACTCGCTATGCAAGGACATATGGTTCGATGATCTGGCAAAGTCACCTTTCTTGTACTGAGTCGACCCATTCCTGCGATTTTCACTAAACAAAAAAATATGACCGCAAGTTCGACCCTCTCCTCAATCGTATGCGCTTGAACGTAGCTCACAAGCTTCCTTTCCGTGTGTGTCACATAAAAGAAGAGCGTTCCCATCCTATATTTTCTGCAACAACCCTTACGCTTCAGTTAGCATATACTTGTGGAATGTCCAAGATATTACCAACAGTGGGATCGCCTGTGTGACAATGAACCTTCTTGACAGACGGTCTCTATCATTGAGCAAAGTGCTTGGACCATGGTCGTGACCTGTTAAAGAGAGGCTTGCCGTCAGTGCCTTTCACGACTTCCTGGTGGACAAAAACCTCATATACTGCCGCTAAATACCAGTTCTGTGATGTTTGAGTTCCACTTCAGTGTTATGTACAGAGATATATATCGAGAGAGGGGGCCCTTGAATGAATCTTGGAGAGTTTTGCACGGCAGTATGGCCCAGTATGATACTCCAAATGGGTACGATGAAAAACGGAATGATATGCATATTGCACGACAAAGACACACAACATACACGAAATACCACCACAACACTCAACCAATTGAAGAATCTCATTGAGACCAGTGTCTCTGTGTTCCATCGCTGCGCTAGATGCACTAGCAGTGTTAGCCCATGGATCAAGTACGTGTTGCGCAGCTCAATGGATTACAGTTTTATATGAATGTTCAGTGCGAACTTGTTATTTCTTATGTAAATAGCCTGCAAGCGCAGATTAAGTGGGATATATTTGCGCGTAAGTGGCACGTAGGGCGAAGTGGCCATCTTATCGATTTAATTATAGATAGGAGGTATTTAGTATTTGCGACATTTAGCTAAATGCGGTGTAGACGTGTCCAATCGCGCCTGTTACAGCCACATGGCATGCGGTACTCACACATGGGATCGTAAGTTCGAAGAAGTCAGTATGTACTTCTATGGGTCGGTGCAGATAGCACACTTCGTGTGCCACGCAAAACGAGACACATCAGCTGATACGTCACATTTATAGAGAAAAATATCGGAGGAAAGCGTTCTCTGCATAGTTTTGTGCAGAGCAATGTACATGTAGCGCATTCCGCATGTACATTGTGTAGTGCTCTGCAGGGAGAGGTCAGTACTGCATGGCGACGTTGTGTCGCGTACAACAGGCTTAGCTGTGTAGACATTCAATAATAGATGGGCTGGTAATTAGCCCGTGGCGACTTTAGGAATAACAGAGCAGCACTTCATTTTTAATACGTTAGCATTAACAGCGTCAGCGTGAAAAAAAAGTGTACGTGTGTGATGCTCCGGACCACCATCAGTTGCACTTCGCGCCTCGAAGAAGCAGGACGCCTGAGCTCCTGAAGGCTTTGCAATGTGGTAAACGCGGTTTAAGACATGGATCCGGGACCTCAGAGAGGTGCGACGTAATCCAAACGCATTTCTCTCGCATTTACCGCTAAATGGCATTGATTTTTTTTTTCTTTTTTAGTTTATATGCAGATTTTTGTATTAGGTTTTCCCAACGTGACGTGCTATCACTGCTGATTCCCGTGAGGACACTACTTACATGTTCGTGGCATCTGTTACAGTGCGTTCACCGTTTGTTTTAATTTACATTTAATATACACTTCAGGAGATCAGTTCCCAGTAAACAATCGCGAAGGGCGCGGCCGGCACTCCTTATTAGGACGTGACCACGGTCCAAGCACTTTATTCACTGCGACAGGACGACTATCGAGAATGTACGAACCGTCAAGCAGGCAAAGGCGCTGCTGGTCATATTGAGAGGGCATTCCATGATGATATGCTCCACTGAAGCGGTGGGGCTGTCACAGCAACTGCAAGCTGGAGTGCTATGCTGGAAGGCCCCAGTTTGGCAAAGCTCGAGATCTCGAGCTCTGGCTGACGCCCCGAGATGACAGCGCGAATAATAAAAAGACATAAAATTCAACCCTCGGCACGCCTCCAGTTTAATCGGCTTATCTAGATTTACTCTTGGGTTATCATCATTTGGACGTTACCTCATGGGTGGCTTTATTTATCGTTCCACACCCTGGTGCATTACCTGTATAAGTACGTTCTAGAGAAAAAAAAATGTTTTGTAAAGGTTATTATACGCACTTTAATATAGTTTATATGTATTTTATGATGCGCAGGATGTGCACTGAGTGCGCTTTAAAGTAATTTGCCATTTATTTCGCGCTTGTGCATATACAGATATAGATAGCGGGAAAGTCAATGTGTATTGATATTGCGATATTTTGTTGACAACAATAAGCGCTTCTGGCGCGTAACATTTCCCTGCATCTTTCGTTTGAAACAAGGAAGCGGCGTGCGCAGGGTGCGCTCGTGTTGACATACGTGGCTTTATCTCGACATTTTACTGTCTAATGCTTTCGCACGTTCCACGCTATCTTCGTTAACTGACTGCCCGTCGAGCAAACTCAGGCGAGCCAGAAACTTGGGCCAGAAACATCGCAAAATCCTTCTCACCGCTGCCAGCCAGTTGTAAGGATTGGGGTCGGGCATGAATTAGGTGGTAGCTGGCCCATGCCGTCGTCCGACTCATCCACGCTGAGGACCTTGTTGAAGGGAGGGACTTGTTCTCGTGGAGAACGAGGAACATGGGATTTTTTACAATGTCTACATGAAGGGTGGAAAACGTTACATTTCATCAGTCTAGCATGACTGAAAGAGAATGCACACCAAGCAGCCCGAAACGGCTGCTTAAAAACCCTCTGTCTTCGCTAGATCCCTAGGCGAGGGAAAACTGCCGTTCAACCTTCGTCCAATGGGAGCGTCCCAAAGTCATCGTAGTCGATCCGCCTTTAAGGCGGATGGTTCACACACTCACTTCCGAACTTTGGTTTCACGGAACACACCGAGGGGAGTGGGTCGCCGTAAACAGAGGTTGATACGCTTGACCCGAAAAGGCGCCTCTTGATTCCAGAGCTGACCCCGCAGCTAGCCGCCGCGTCCGTCCATTGACTGTGACGACCTCCGGTACCCGTGAGAAAGCACCGCGAAACACCCTTTTCCAGGCCTCTCTTGCTCCAAGTAGACCGTGAAGGCGACAGCGAATCAACCAACAACACACGGCCCGCCAGACGTGGCTAGACTCGCTGGCGCCGGCAAAGGTTTGAATGTTGCGTCTCCGAAGATCGCTACTCCTGCAGGTCTATCGAAACAATAGCAGCGGGCTTTGAAGGTTTTGCAGTTGAGTACCCCTGCAAGCCCATCGTAACAACCCCTGCAGACGTTCTCCTTTTCATGCGACAAAAACGAGGCGTGTATGTTACATCTAAACGCATTGATGATACTGGAACGTGTTCAATGCGCGGTCAATCCTTTTATTCGGTGAGAATCGCAGGAATGTGTAAACTCTGTACAGGAGTGAGGACTGCCTGTTCAAAAAACCATATGTCCTTGCAACAGGGTACGAAGAACACTCTTCGCGTCTGATACGAGAAATGTAAAGGCAGTCAGGACATTCAATGCGTGCGCTACAGCAGCTAATCTGTTTGCCACCTCATTTCCTGCGAAACTCACTTTGCTTAATAGCCACTGAAAGCTGACTTCATCATCAGCTAGCGAGGCAACGGTCAATGTTTTCGTAATTTCGTTGAATTTAGTGTGATCGACATGATAGAAAAATCTTACAGCTTCTAGAGTCCCTTTGTGATCACAATATATCATCCAGTGTCCACTGTGTTCCCTCTTGGCAATAAATGTTGAGATTTATAATGTTCCAAACAGCAGCTCCGCCACTGCGGGCGACGTCTTATGACATCGGCGACGACGTTTTCCTACGTTAAGTGTCGGAATATCGAAGGACGAAGCCCAGCTATCATTTGGTGCACACCCGTAGGTTATCTTGAAACTGCTGTATTTTCTTAAGCGTCAATAACTTTACCTCTAGGTAGTCTAGTGCAAATTTCTTGCTGATGGCTCGAATGTTCGACGTCACAGAAGGCACGGCGGGCTGCCAAGGAATAGCTTCTCACCGAAAAAAATGGCGCTAGGGAAGTACCGACTCGTTGTCTCGTATTGTGTGGCCAGTCCTTTGAAGAAGTTTGACTCGATTTCCTCCTCAGGTGAAAGTGAAAGGGTGAGCCTATGTGTACTTTACTTACTGTAAGAGAAAAGTGAGGGCAGATAGAGAGAGAGAGAGAGAATGCGTGTGTGTGGGGGGCGGGGGGGGGGGGGGCGTGAGTGTGTGTGTGTTTAAAGGTAGTGAGTATTTAGGAACAGTACATTGTTTTTTCTGCACTATCTCATCAAGTTTAGTCTGAGGAAATAGCACATGAAGAGTCAATGTTTAGAAAATTGGACTTAGAGATTTTCAGTGTCTTCTGATTCTCCTGAACTTGCCGCCCGATGAACGCAACATAGCACCACCCCTAGCACTCAACAGCTGGAACGTCTTAACAATGCTGTGCAGACTATGACGAAAATGGCGTAAGAAGACGAATGGCAAAAAAAAAAAACATTAGCAAACTTGAGGCTGAAAGAGACTCAATATTTCCTAGACATACAAAAGCGGTGTGCTCTTACGACATTTTCTGATGCACTTTTTATTGTAATATTACGACTTGGCTAGTGGCATCACCGTACTTTCAAAAGAAT